>NC_053028.1:530055839-530335930 GCF_003073215.2 Triticum urartu | reverse complement strand
AGCCACCCTGTTCACTAATGATGAGAGAACTCGCTACTTTTATATCCTTAAAATATTTCCGTTCTCATTAAAGGGTGATGCTAAGATATGGTTTAATTCTCTTGATCCTGGTTGTGTGTGTAGTCCCCAGGATATGATTTATTACTTCTCTGCTAAATATTTCCCTGCTCATAAGAAACAAGCTGCTTTAAGGGATATATATAATTTTGTGCAAGTTGAAGAAGAGAGTCTCCCACAAGCTTGGGGGAGGCTTCTCCAATTACTTAATGCTTTGCCTGATCATCCTCTTAAGAAAAATGAAATACTTGATATCTTTTATAATGGACTAACCGATGCCTCTAGAGATTACCTAGATAGTTGTGTGGGTTCTATTTTCAAGGAAAGAACACCGGATGAAGCTGAAATTCTATTGAATAATATGTTGACAAATGAAAATAATTGGACACTTCCTGAGCCAGCTCCTGAGCCTATTCCTAAACCAACTCCGAAGAAAAGAGGTGTTCTATTTCTCAGTCCTGAAGATATGCAAGAGGCAAAGAAATCTATGAAAGAAAAAGGTATTAAAGCTGAAGATGTTAAGAATTTACCTCCTATTGAAGAAATACACGGTCTTAATTTACCGCCTGTTGAAGAAACATATGATCCAAATCCATCTCCTATTGAAGAAACTCATGGTCTTGATAACCCGACACAGGTAGGAAAGGTAAATTCTCTCTATAGATATGACAAAGCTGAAATCCCATTTACTAAGTTTGCTAGTCCATGCTTAGATGAGTTTGATAAATTTATGGCTAAGCAAGAAGATTTTAATGCTTATTTTGTTAGAAAATTGAAATACAATTCAAATATGCTTGAACACTTGGGTGATTATATGGCTAATGTCAAAGGTGAACTTAAACTTATTAGTAAACATGCTTCTATGGTTACCACTCAAGTAGAACAAGTACTTAAAGCTCAAAATGATTTGCTCAATGAATTGAATAGCAAGAATAATGATAATGTTGTTAGAGTTATGACTAGAGGTGGTAGAATGACTCAGGAACCTTTGTATCCTGAAGGCCACCCTAAGAGAATTGAGCAAGATTCTCAGAGAAATAATATAGATGCACCTAGTCCTTCTAATAGGAAGAAAAAGAAAAATGATAGGAATTCACATGCTTCTAGTGAACCTATTACTGAAACACCTGAGAATCCAAATGACATTTCTATTTTTGATGCTGAAACACAATTTGGTAATGAACCTGAAACTGGTGATAATGCTAATAATAATGTTCATGATGATGCTCAACCTAGCAATGATAATGATATAGAAACTGAACCTGCTGTTGATCTTGATGACCCACAATCAAAGAATCAACGTTATGATAAGAAAGACTTTGTTGCTAGGAAACATGATAAGGAAAGAGAGCCTTCGGTTCAGAAACCCATGCCTTTTCCTCCCAAACCATCCAAGAAAAAGGATGATGAGGATTTTGAGCGCTTTGCTGAAATGATTAGACCTATCTTTTTGCGTATGCGATTGACTGATATGCTCAAAACCAATCCTTATGCTAAGTACATGAAAGATATTATTACAAATAAAACAAAGATACCGGAAGCTGAAATTTCCACCATGCTTGCTAATTATACTTTTAAGGGTGGAATACCAAAGAAACTTGGAGATCCCGGTGTACCAACTATACCATGCTCCATTAAAAGAAACTATGTCACAACTGCTTTATGTGATCTTGGAGCCGGTGTTAGTGTTATGCCTCTCTCTTTATATCATAGACTTGATTTGAATAAGTTGACACCTACTGAAATATCTTTGCAAATGGCTGATAAATCAACTACTATACATGTCGGTATTTGTGAGGATGTGCCTGTTGTAGTTGCAAATGTTACTATTTTAACGGACTTTGTTATTCTTGATATTCCCAAGGACGATAGTATGTCTATTATTCTTGGAAGACCCTTTTTGAATACTGCAGGGGCTGTTATTGATTGCACTAAAGGCAATGTCACTTTTCATGTTAATGGTAATGAGAATACGGTACACTTTCCGAGGAAACAACCTCAAGTTCATAGTATCAACTCTATGGGAAAAATTCCATCGATTATATTTGGAGGTTTTGAATTTCCTCTTCCTACTGTCAAGAAGAAATATGATATTCTTATTATTGGGGATGTGCATATCCCCGTTGAGGTAACATAGTGTTATTTGAAATTTCTCCGGTTCCATGTTATTCGGAATGAGTTCGTTAACAAGACTTGATCAACCTTGTTAGTGGATTCCTTTTGATGAGCATAAGATGGATTAAACTAGAAGGCACAACCTTCTGTACCCTCCTCTTACTTTCTGTTATTTATATTAAATAAAGTAAAAATAGTATTTTTCTGTCTGTTATCTGATTTATCCGTGCAATATAAAAATACCCCGAAAATAAAAGTTCTCCAAATGCCCTGAAATTTAAATATGATTTTTCTAGAATATTTGAGAATATTTGGCACTGAGAACATAGAAGGGGGGTCATCCACCTGGCCACGAGGGTGGAGGGCGCGCCCTACCCCCCTAGGCGCGCCCCCTGCCTCATGGGCCCACGGTGGCCCTCCTCCACTTATCCTTTCACCCATACACTCCTTCCTCCCACAAACACGAATATCCAGCTCAAACCCGAGTCCAAGCTCATTTTGCTGCCATTTTTGATCTCCTTGCTCAAAGCACCTCTCACAAAACTGCTTGGGGAGATTGTTCCTTGGTTTGTGACTCCTCCATTGGTCCAATTAGTTTTTGTTCTAGTGCTTTATTCATTGCAAATTTTTGCTGCTTAGGTGACCCTGTTCTTGAGCTTGCATGTCAAATTTATATGGTCAAAAGTAGTTTTGATGCATGATATAGGCCCTAGGCACTTGTAGGAGTAGTTGCTATCAATATTATTGAGTTTGGTTCACTTTTATTTTGAAGTTACTAAAAATTTCAGAATTTTTGAAAAAATAATGAAGAGACTTTTGAGGGGCTCATCGAGCCGAAGCTCGAAGGAAAAGGCACGGAAGCCCAAATATAATCTGCCTCGCACTGCGGAGGTTCGGTCGTGTGAATGGCCTTCCGATGATTTCTTGAGAGCAGCCGGGATTTATGAAGATTTTTATGAATTGGCTGAGAATGCAGGCCTCACCGCTTTTCTCCACGACCAACACGATCAGTATCTCTTACTCACAAATATCTTTGTGCAAAACTTTCATTTCCATTCTAGGAGCTCACCACCTATGGTGGAGTTTTATTTATATGATGAGCATAAGGAGATGTCACTTTATGATTCTTGTCGGGTTTGTTTGATCCCTTTCGAGGGCAGCTGTAACACCCAGGATGCGGCTATATCTCCCACGTGTTGGAGCACAACTTAGAGGCATAACCGCATTGTAGGAAATGTCGCAAGAGGGGTAATCTTTACACATCCCATGTACTGAATAAGAAAGAGGTACATAGTTGGCTTAGAATCGCCACTTCACACAATACATAAATATAGCATTACAATCATCCAGATACAATCAAGGCCCGACTATGGAACCAAAATAAAGACAACCCCAAATGCATAAGATCCCCGATTGCCCCAACTGGGCTCCACTACTGATCGTTTGGAAAGGAAACGTAGTATCGTCCTTAGTCCT
Source organism: Triticum urartu (assembly GCF_003073215.2). Lineage (NCBI taxonomy): Eukaryota > Viridiplantae > Streptophyta > Magnoliopsida > Poales > Poaceae > Triticum > Triticum urartu. Next base: position 530,332,282 of record NC_053028.1, on the reverse strand, counting down.
CATCGAACTCCCACTTGAGTTCAGTCGCATCTCCTGGAATGGTATCATCGGCACCTGCATCTGGTTTTGGAAGTAATATGTGAGTCACGGGGACTCAGCAATCTCACACCCTCACGATTAAGACTATTTAAGCTTATGGGTAGGTAAAAGGTATGAGGTGGAGCTGCAGCAAGAACTAGCATATATGGTGGCTAACATACGCAAATGAGAGCGAGAAGAGAAGGCCAAAGCACGGTCGAGAATCTATGATCAAGAAGTGATCCTAGAACTACTTACGTTCAAGCATAACCCGAGACCGTGTTCTCTTCCCGGACTCCGCCGAAAAGAGACCATCACGGCTACACACGCTGTTGATCCATTTTAATTAAGTTAAGTTTCAGGTTTTCTACAACTGGACATTAACAAATTCACATCTGCCCATAACCGCGGGCACGGCTTTCAAAAGTTCAAATCCCTGCATGGGTGTCCCAACTTAGCCCATCACAAGCTCTCACGGTCAATGAAGGATATTCCTTCTCCCAGGACGGCCCGATCAGACTCGGAATCCCGGTTACAAGACATCTCGACAATGGTAAAACAAGACCAGCAAAGCCACCCGAATGTGCCAACAAATCCCGATAGGATCTGCGCATATCTCGTTCTCAGGGCACACCGGATTGTCCAAGGTTCCGGTAGGCCAGCCCAGAGTTGCCCCTGGTGGCCACCGGCAGCTGACAGGTTGGACCAACACTCAGAGGAGCACTGGCCCAGGGGTTTAAAATAAAGATGACCCTTGAGTCCGCGGAACCCAAGGGAAAAAGTCTAGGTGGCAAAAGGTAAAACCAATGTTGGGCCTTGCTGGAGGAGTTTTATTCAAGGTGAACTGTCAAGGGGTTCCCATTATAACCCAACCGCGTAAGGAACGCAAAATCAAGGAACATAACACCGGTATGACGGAAACTAGGGCGGCAAGAGTGGAACAAAACACCAGGCATGAGGCCGAGCCTTCCACCCTTTACCGAGTATATAGGTGCATTAAAATAAGCAAGATATAATAATGATATCCCAACAATAATCATGTTCCAACAAGGAACAAACTCCAATCTTCACCTGCAAATAACAACGCTATAAGAGGGGCGGAGCAAAGCGGTAACATAGCCAAACAATGGTTTTGCTAGGACAAGGTGGGTTAGAGGTTTGACATGGCAATATGGGATGCATGATAAAGCATGTGGTAGGTATCGCAGCATAGGCGTAGCAATAGAGCGCGCAACTAGCAAGCAAAGATAGAAGTTATTTCGAGGGCATGGTCATCTTGCCTGCAAAGTTCTCCGAGTTGACGTTAGCTTGATCCTCATAAGCGTACTCAACGGGTTCCTCGATCACATACTCGTCTCCCGGCTCTACCCAAAGCAAGAACACAAGCAAAGGGAACCACAATCAACCACGGTGCAATGCGCAAGCAACATGATGCAAAACATGGCATGATATGTGGGATGTGATATGCAATGCATATGCGTGCTTCGAAAAGGAAAGATTGAACCAGGCCTCATCTTGGAAAACCAAGAGTGATGCTAGAAAGAAGATTTGATTTTGGTCGAAATTGATATAAAGATCATCGGAATCGGATGCACGGTTTGCAAATGGCAAGCAAAACAATAATGGCACTATTCTACGATAAACAGCACGATGCCATCTAAAATGCATCAAGAAACTAAGCTACTGCACTCCAACATAGCAACAAAGCACATGGCAGTGATCCACTCAAGATGCTTGACAAAAGATGAACACCGAGCTACGGCTAAATCACATAATAGCAGGTTCAAACAAGCATGGCAAAAGTGCAAAAGATATCAGGTTCAAAGACTTAGTGAAAATAACATGTCAGGTTTTAACATCAGGGAGCAATGTTTAGAGCAAGGTAACAACATGCTACAGGAACATATCATGGCAAAGCAAGGCATGGAATGAAACTTCTCAAAGCATATAACAAAAGTCCTTTACTGACCATAAGACAAAAGAGATCAGAAAACACAATGGCAAGCATGTAAACATAGCAACTTTCGTTAACAGATTCAGACTTAGCAGAAAACTGGACATGGCAAAAACAGAGTTATGTAGGCATGTTTGCGAGCTCGATGCACTCACCACAAGGCATTGCATGACAAACTAAGCATACACCCAGAAAGAGGACATGTTCAATAAGCTAACCATAGTAAGAACACTCTCATAGCATGCAAGGATCAACTACAACAACCTTGGCAAAATTGAATAACATGTAAACAATCTGCCAGGAACATTTTATAGCAAAAGTAGAGCAAGATTGAGTCATGCTAGGGTACTCCATAATTGCAAACAAAGACATGGATGGATAGAGCATAACAATATCTCAAAATCATCCTTACTGAACATCCTCAAAAGAGGCATGGATCACTCTGTAGCAATAAGAATACATGGCATAAAAATATCATCAGGGAAATGACTTAGAAGAATTCTATGTCCCTGAAAACAGCAACATCACGAGAGCTACTTTGCATGCTTGTGCTAGTCACCACAATGATCACAAAAATACATGGCATACACCCCTGTAAAGATGGCATGGCATAGCCCAAGACACATGTAGGGCTCAAGATCATAGGAGGCACACATTAATCATGGCAAAAATGACAAATGTCCATAATCTGTTAAGAAAGAGAAACTAACATTACATAGCACTTTTGCAACAGCATTTAGGGCATCAAGATGGACTCAAACAAGCATGGCTCAATGGAATGAAATGAAGAGAACATCCAGACGAACAATTTGATATGCTACACGCCCAAAACAGAGCTATGGATGATGAGATATGGTGCGATGAACAATGCTAAAATTATGGAAAACTGGGGACTTAGAGAAAAATGAAAGTCAACCCTAGTCCTCTCAGATCCAGATCTGAGGCACGCAGTTCGAGGATCGCCGGGGCTTCTCACCGGAGTTCGTAGAGGAAGAAGAGGGCGGTCGGAGGGAGCTCGAGCTCGCCGGCGTTGGCGAGGCCTTGGGCGGTGGAGGCGGCGGAGCTCGTCGGGCTCCGGCGAGTTGCGGGCGGCGGCAGCGATGAGGCGGCGGGGCGGCGGCCGGCGCCGGTGAGGAGGAGGTGCGGCGGCGCGGCAAAGGCGGAGTGGGGCGGCGGGGAGACGCGGGCTCGGGCGGGCCGGCAGCGATGTGGGCGCGGGCTGCGCCACGTTTCAGCCTGCGATTGGACGCGGGCGACAGCGCGGCGTGTTTGACAGCGGACGGACACGTCCGGCGCGGAGAGGGGAAGTAGGTTAGGGTTTCATCCGCAAATGAAGGAGGGGAGGCCTATTTATACATAGAAAGAGCTAGGACACTCCAAATGGAGTGCGGTTTTCGGCCACGCGATCGTGATCGAACGGCCGAGAGGATGGAGGGAGTTTTGGTGGCTTTTGGGCCACTTTGGAGAGGTGTTGGGCTGCAACACACGAGGCCTTTACGGTTCCTCAGTTAACCGTTGGAGTATCAAACGAAGTCCAAATGGCACGAAACTTGACAGGCGGTCTACCGGTAGTGAACCAAGGCCGCTTGACAAGTCTCGGTCCAATCCGAGAATGTTTAACACCCGCACATGAAAAGAGGCAAAAGGGGATGCCGGAGGACGTAGGAGTGCCGGAATGCAAAACGGACAACGGGGAAAATGCTCGGATGCATGAGACGAACACGTATGCAAATGCGATGCACATGATGACATGATATGAGATGCATGACATGGACAAAAGCAACACAAAGACAAAACCCAACCATGAGGGAATATCATAACTTAGTGCCGAAAATGGCAAGAGTTGGAATACAAATATGGCAAGTTACATATGGGGCGTTACAGTAGCGTAGAGGAACCACATCAAGACGATGTGGATGGGTTTATTGATACCATCACTGTAGGGGAAACGAGGAAGGTTTCCGATGCACGAATCACTAGCATACATTTTCCTGTTTTACGCTACTTTGCAATATTTGCTAGTCGTTGCTTAATTGGACGTGGAAACTGTGGAAACCTTAGTTTTCGTAATATTATTATTTTGTTCCACGGTTTATTCAGTGATAACTCTGTTAGTATGGGTGGTATTATTGTTAAACGGTTAAGTCTGAACTGTACCAAAGGGCCCATCTTCGGAGGCATTTATGCTTCACGCCTAGCTGCACATTTTAACATACCTATTAGGCATTATGAAAAGGAAGAAAAATTGATGCCTTGTGTTTATTTAGATTATAAGAGTATGGTAGCACATGATTTTATTGTTAAGAATAGGGAAGGGGAGCTTAAATACAAATTGTTCTTTGATAAACATCATCCTGAGACTATTACCCTGCCTACTCCTTCCTTGTTTGATTTATCTGCAGGCCAGTACCTTATTTCGTTAGAGGCTATTCACGCCTATCGGAACCCTACATCAGCCATAGAGCCAGAGCCAGAACCACAAGTTGAGCCTCCACGATAGTCCAATTACCATTGGGACCCGGAGATGATTTCCAACTAGTGGCAACCAAAGTCTTCTTCCTCGCAGTACGACCCCAACTATTATTATGGATATCCGCCAGGCCAGCCGTGGCCATAGACCAACCTAGGCCAAAAGCCTAAGCTTGGGGGAGTACGTATTTCCCACCGACATTATATTCATGTTCACACACTCATTGCTAGATGTCGGTGCTCATACTTTTTCATTGTATCATCCATGCTAGTTTATTTTCTTTTTTATGCTTTGTTCTTGTGTGTTTAATAAACATTAAGAAAAACCAATAAAATTAGTTGTAGCTTTCAATTAGTTTAATTTCCATGCTTGTAGTAGTAATTAAAAAGAAAACCCCAAAAGATTTCATGTTCTTCTTTTGCTTGTTGGGAGCTTTCCCGTGTAAATAGTTTCATTTCTTTTCTTTTCTTTGGGGGTCGATAGGAGAAGACCATGATTAAATTGTTGAAGTAGCTCTCATATGCATTATTGTTGATTTGACAAAAGAGCCATATTGCCTTGTCTTCTCCTGTTTATTGAATGCTTGCAGATTCGAGCTTAGTCTAATGCACGTGCACTATTATTATTATTCACACTATTCAGTCATGCAAGTGAAAGGCAATTATGACGATATATGATGGACTGACTGAGATGAGAAAAGATGTTATGAACTCGACCTCTCTTGTTTTTGTAAATATGATTAGTTCATCGTTCCTGATTCAGCCTATTATGGATAAACATGTTTGCAATGACAACTAGAGATCATAGTTTCTTGTGCCATGCTCGATTAGCTAGGAGCTTATAATGGTTTACCTTGCATGCCAACATGTTATTAAAATGGTTATGATGTGGTATGATAGGGTGGTATCCTCCTCTGAATGGTTTAAGTGACTTGACTTGGCGCATGTTCACGCATGTAGTTGAAACAAAATCAACATAGCCTTCACGATATTTATGTTCATGGTGGATTATATCTTACTCATGCTTGCATTCGGTGTTGATTAATTTTAATGCATGTTCATGACTGTTGTTGCTCTCTAGCTGGTCGCTTCCCAGTCTCTTTCTAGCCTTCACCTGTACTAAGCGGGAATACTACTTGTGCATCCAACTCCATAAACCCCAAAAGTTATTCCATATGAGTCCACCATACCTACCTATATACGGTATCTACCTGCCATTCCAAGTAAATTTGTATGTGCCAAACTCTAAACCTTCAAATAAATATCCTGTTTTGTATGCTCGAATAGCTCATGTATCAACTAGGGATGTCCGTATCTTCCATGTTAGGCGGGTTATTCTCAAGAGGAGTGGACTCCGCTCCTCACTCACGAGAAAGTGGCTGGTCACCGGGATGCCCAGTCCCATGCTTTATGCAAACTAAATCAAAATAATTGCAAACAAAACTCCCACTGGGACTCTTGTTAGTTGGAAGCACTCGTTGTTTCAAGCAAGCCATGGATTGATGCTTGTTGGTGCATGGGGGCTATAAACTTTACCATTCTGTTTGGGAACCACCTATAATGTGTGTAGCATGGAAGATATTGCCATCTCTTGGTTGTTATGTTGACAATGAAAGTATACCGCTCAAGATATTATTCACCTCTATTTCAAAACCGAGCTTTGGCACCTCTACAAATCCCTACTTCCCTCTGCGAAGGGCCTATCTATTTACTTTCATGTTGAGTCATCATCTTCTTATTAAAAAGCACCAGTCGGAGAGCACCACTGTCATTTGCATTCATTGTTGTTAGTTTACGTTGAGTATGTCTTGACTGGATCTCTTTTACCATGAATTACAATGTCTAGTCAGTCCCTGATCTTTAAAGGTGCTATGCATTTATGTTTTGCGGTCTCAGAAAGGGATAGCGAGATACCATCTTGTTATATCATATTATGATTGTTTTGAGAAAGTGTTGTCATCCGAGATTTATTATTATTGCTCGCTAGTTGATTATGCCATTGATATGAGTAAACATGAGACCTATGCGTTATTGTGGATGTGGTTAGTTCATAATCTTTGCTGAAAACTTGAATGTTGGCTTTACATATTTACAACAAGAAGAGCAAACAGACTTTGTAAAAGTTTTTCTTTATCACTTTCAGTTTATCAACTGAATTGTTTGAGGACAAGCAAAGGTTTAAGCTTGGGGGAGTTGATATGTCTCCGTCGTATCTACTTTTCCAAACACTTTTGCCCTTGTTTTGGACTCTAACTTGCATGATTTGAATGGAACTAACCCGGACTGATGCTGTTTTTAGCAGAATTACCATGGTGTTATTTATGTGCAGAAACAAAAGTTCTCAGGATGACCTGAAAGTTCACGGAAACAACTTTTCAGAAATAATAAAAAATCCTTGCAAAAGATGAAGGCCAGGGGGCCCACCACTTGTCCATGAGGGTGGGGGCGCGCCTGCCCCCTAGGCGCGCCCCCTACCTCGTGGGCCTCCTGGAGCTCCTCCGACCTCAACTCCAACTCTATATATTTGGTTTTGGAGAGAAAAAAATCAGAGAGAAGGATTCATCGCGTTTTACGATACGGAGCCGCCGCCAAGCCCTAAAACCTCTCGGGAGGGCTGATCTGGAGTCCGTTCTGGGCTCCGGAGAGGGGAATCCGTCGCCATCGTCATCATCAACCATCCTCCATCACCAATTTCATGATGCTCACCGTCGTGCCTGAGTAATTCCATCGTAGGCTTGCTGGACGGTGATGGGTTGGATGAGATTTATCATGTAATCGAATTAGTTTTGTTAGGGTTTGATCCCTAGTATCCACTATCTTCTGAGATTGATGTTGCTATGACTTTGCTATGCTTAATGCTTGTCACTAGGGCCCGAGTGCCATGATTTCAGATCTGAACCTATTATGTTTTCATCAATATATGAGAGTTCTTGATCCTATCTTGCAAGTCTATAGTCACCTATTATGTGTTATGATCCGTTAACCCCGAAGTGACAATAATCGGGATACTTACTGGTGATGACCATAGTTTGAGGAGTTCATGTATTCACTATGTGCTGATGCTTTGTTCCGGTACTCTATTAAAAGGAGGCCTTAATATCCTGTAGTTTCCATTAGGACCCCACTGCCACGGGAGGGTAGGACAAAAGATGCCATGCAAGTTCTTTTCCATAAGCACATATGACTATATTCGAAATACATGCCTACATTACATTGATTACTTGGAGCTAGTTCTGTGTCACCCTAGGTTATGACTATTACATGATGAACCGCATACGGCATAATTCTCCATCACCGATCCATTGCCTACGAGCTTCCCATATATTGTTCTTCGCTTATTTACTTTTCCGTTGCTATTGCTATCATCACTACAAAATACCAAAAACATTACTTTTGCTACCGTTACCACTACTATCATATTACTTTGCTACTAAATACTTTGCTGCAGATATTAAGTTTCCAAGTGTGGTTGAATTGGCAACTCAGCTGCTAATACTTGAGAATATTCTTTGGCTCCCCTTGTGTCGAATCAATAAATTTGGGTTGAATACTCTACCCTCAAAAACTATTGCGATCCCCTATACTTGTGGGTTATCACACGTGCATTGGACTAAGTTGGAATCTGCAAGCATTTAATACAAGGGAGAAGACAAGGTAATATGGGTTGTTGGTTAGATCGACAATAATGCATATGAGAGCCACTCAACATTTTCATCATGGTCTTCTCCTCTCGACCCCCAAAGAAAAAAAATAAAACTATTTACACGGGAAAGCTCCCAACAAGCAAAAGAAGAACGAGAAATCTTTTTGGATTTTCTTTTAATTACTACTACTACAAGCATGGAAAGTAAACTAGCTAAAACCTACAACTATTTTTTTGTTTTTATTAAGGTCTTTCAAACACACAAGAAGAATGCTGGAAAAGAAAATAAACTAGCATGGATAGTACAATGAAAAAGTATGACCACCGACAACTAGAATGAGTGTGTGAACATGAATGTAATGTCGGTGAGAGATACGTACTCCCCCAAGCTTAGGCTTTTGAACTAAGTTGGTTTGTGGCCACTGATCGAAGCTATTATCTCCGGTGTACTGAGGAGGGTCCTTAGGGTGCCAGTGGTTGGCGATCTCCTCCGGATCCCACTGATAAACAGACTGATGATAAGGATCAAGTGCTGGCTCCGGCTCAGGCTTTGGGACTTGTGTCAGCCTCCAGTATGCATAAATGGACTTGGGTGAGATGAGGTACGTGCCTGAAAGTATGTTAAACAGAGAGGGTACAGGCAAGGTAATAATCTCACAGTAAGTTTTATCAAATATCAATTTATACTTAAGCATCGTCTTCTTATCTTTAACAATAAAATCATGTGCTACCATACTCTTATAATCTAGAAAAATAGGGGGCACCAACTTTTCCTCTTTCACATAATGCCTAATAGGTATCCCAAAGTGTTCAGCAAGGCATGAAGCAAAGATGCCTCCGAAGATGGGACCCTTTGTTCGGTTCAGATTTATTCATTTAGCAACAATAGCGCCTAAGCTGAAAGTGGTACCACGAAACAAAGCATCGCACAAAATGACAATATATCAGGAGCACCAAGATTCTCACTGTTCCCACGACCTATTAAGCATATACTAGCAAATATCGCAAAGTAACGAAGAACAAGAAAATGTATACTGGTAATTCTTGCATCTAAAATTTTCCTAGTTCCTCCTATAGCAATTCTATCAATAAACCCATCCACATCGCTACGATGTGGTTCTTGATGCTACCCTCAAAGGGGATCTTGTAGACCCAACAAAAATCAAGAAGTGATATCTCCTTAACCTCATCATGTAATTGAAACTCCACCGAGGGTGGTGATTTCTTAGCATGGAAATAAAAAGTTTGCATGAAAATATTAGTGAGTAGGAGATATTGTTCACGCTGGTCGCGGAGAAAGTCGGTGAGGCCTGCATTAACAGCCAAATAATAAAAGTCATCATAAATACCGGCTGCTCTCAAGAACACATCACATGGCCATTCGCACTATTCAGTGATTAACAGCATGATGCCATCTAAAATGCATCAAGAAACTAAGCTACTGCACTCCAACATAGCAACAAATCACATGGCAGTGATCCACTCAAGATGCTTGACAAAAGATGAACACTGAGCTACGGCTAAATCACACAATAGCAGGTTCAAAAAAGCATGGCAGAAGTTCAAAAGATATCAGGTTCACAGACTTAGTGAAAATAATATGTCAGGTTTTAACATCAGGAAGCAATGTTTAGAGCAAGATAACAACATGCTACAGGAACATATCATGGCAAAGCAAGGCATGGCATGAAACTTCTCAAAGCATATAACAAAAGTCCTTTACTGACCATAAGCCAAAAGGGATCAGAAAACACAATGGCAACCATGTAAACATAGCAAGTTTCGTTAACAGATTCAGATTTAGCAGAAAACTAGACATGGCAAAAATAGAGTTACGTAGGCATCTTTGCGAGCTCGATGCACTCACCACAAGGCATTTCATGACAAACTAAGCATACAACCAGCAAGAGGACATGTTCAATAAGATAACCATGGCAAGAACACTCTCATAGCATGCAAGGATCAACTACAACAACCTTGGCAAAATTGAATAACATGTAAACAATCTGCCAGGAACATTTTATAGCAAAAGTAGAGCAAGATTGAGTCATGCTAGGGTACTCCATAATTGCAAACAAAGACATGGATGGATAGAGCATAACAATATCTCAAAATCATCCTTACTGAACATGTTCAAAAGAGGCATGGATAACTGTAGCAACAAGAATACATGGCATAAAAATATCATCAGGGAAATGACTTAGAAGAATTCTATGTCCCTGAAAACAGCAACATCACGAGAGCTACTTTGCATGCTTGTGCTAGTCACCACAATGATCACAAAAATACATGGCATACACCCCTGTAAAGATGGCATGGCATAGCCCAAGACACATGTAGGGCTCAAGATCATAGGAGGCACACATTAATTATGGCAAAAATGACAAATGTCCATAATCTGTTAAGAAAGAGAAACTAACATTACATAGCACTTTTGCAACAGCATTTAGGGCATCAAGATGGACTCAAACAAGCATGGTTCAATGGAATGAAATGAAGAGAACATCCAGACGAACAATTTGATATGCTACACGCCCAAAACGGAGCTACGGATGATGAGATATGGTGCGATGAACAATGCTAAAATTATGGAAAACTGGGGACTTAGAGAAAAATGAAAGTCAACCCTAGTCCTCTCAGATCCAGATCTGAGGCACGCAGTTCGAGGATCACCGGGGCTTCTCGCCGGAGTTCGTAGAGGAAGAAGAGGGCGGTCGGAGGGAGCTCAAGCTCGCCGGCGTTGGCGAGGCCTTGGGCGGCGGAGGCGGCGGAGCTCGTCGGGGTCCGGCGAGTTGCGGGTGGCGGCAGCGATGAGGCGGCGGGGCGGCGGCGGGCGCCGGTGAGGAGAAGGTGCGGCGGCGCGGCAAAGGCGGAGCGGGGCGGCGCGGCTCCTCGCTCGGGCACGTGCGGCGGGGAGACGCGGGCTGGGGAGGGCCCGACCCGGGCTCGGGCAGGCCGGCGGCGATGTGGGCGCGGGCTGCACCATGTGTCGGCCTGCGATTGGACGCGAGCGGTGGCGCGGTGTGTCTGACGGCGGACATACACGTCCGGCGCGGAGAGGGGAAGTAGGTTAGGGTTTCATCCGCAAATGAAGGAGGGGAGGCCTATTTATACATAGAAAGACCTAGGAGACTCCAAATGGAGTGCGGTTTTCGGCCACGCGATCGTGATCGAATGAACGAGAGGATGGAGGGGGTTTGGTGGCTTTTGGGCCACTTTGGAGAGGTGTTGGGCTGCAACACACGAGGCCTTTACGGTTCCTCAGTTAACCGTTGGAGTATCAAACGAAGTCCAAATGGCACGAAACTTGACAGGAGGTCTACCGGTAGTGAACCAAGACCGCTTGACAAGTCTCGGTCCAATCCGAGAACGTTTAACACCCGCACACGAAAAGAGCCAAAAGGGGACGCCGGAGGACGTAGGAGTGCCGGAATGCAAAACGGACAACAGGGAAAATGCTCAGATGCATGAGACGAACACGTATGCAAATGCGATGCACATGATGACATGATATGAGATGCATGACATGGACAAAAGCAACACGAGGACAAAACCCAACCATGAGGGAATATCATAACTTAGTGCCGAAAATGGCAAGAGTTGGAATACAAATATGGCAAGTTACATATGGGGCGTTACAGCAGCGTAGAGGAACCACATCGAGGCGATGTGGATGGGTTTATTGATACCATCACTGTAGGGGAAACGAGGAAGGTTTCTGATGCACGAATCACTAGCATACATTTTCCTATTTTACGCTACTTTGCAATATTTGCTAGTTGTTGCTTAATTGGACGTGGAAACTGTGGAAATTTTAGTGTTCCTAATATTATTATTTTGTTACACGGTTTATTCAGTGATAACTTTGTTAGTATGGGCGGTATTCTTGCTAAACAGTTAAGTCTGAACTGTACCAAAGGGCCCATCTTTGGAGGCATTTATGCTTCACGCCTAGCTGCACATTTTAACATACCTATTAGGCATTATGAGAAGGAAGAAAAATTGCTGCCTCGTGTTTATTTAGATTATAAGAGTATGGTAGCACATGATTTTATTGTTAAGAATAGGTAAGGAGAGCTTAAATAAAATTGTTCTTTGATAAACATCATCCTGAGACTATTACCCTGCCTGCTCCTTCCTTGTTTGATTTATCTGCAGGCCAGTACCTTGTTCCATTAGAGGCTATTCACGCCTATCGAAACCCTACATCAGCCACAGAGTCAGAGCCGGAACCTTAAGTTGAGCCTCCACGACAGTCCAATTACCATTGGGACCCGGAGATGATTGCCAACTAGTGGCAATCAGAGTCTTCTTCCTCGCAGTACGACCCCAACTATTATTATGGATATCTGCCAGGCCAGCTGTGGCCATAGACCAACTTAGGCCAAAAGCCTAAGCTTGGGGGAGTACGTATTTCCCACCGACATTATATTCATGTTCACACACTCATTGCTAGATGTCGGTGCTCATAGTTTTTCATTGTATCATCCAGGCTAGTTTATTTTCCTTTTTATGCTTTCTTCTTGTGTGTCTAATAAACATTAAGAAAAAACAAAAAAATTAGTTGTAGCTTTAAATTAGTTTAATTTCCATGCTTGTAGTAGTAATTAAAAAGAAAACCCAAAAAGATTTCATGTTCTTATTTTGCTAGTTGGGAGCTTTCCCATGTAAATAGTTTTATTCCTTTTCTTTTCTTTGGGGGTCGATAGGAGAAGACCATGATTAAATTGTTGAAGTAGCTCTCACATGCATTATTGTTGATCTGACAAAAGAGCCATATTGCCTTGTCTTCTCCTGTTTATTGAATGCTTGCAGATTCCGGCTTAGTCCAATGCACGTGCACTATTATTATTATTCATACTATTCGGTCATGCAAGTGAAAGGCAATTATGACGATATATGATGGACTGAGTGAGATGAGAAAAGCTAGTATGAACTCGACCTCTCTTTCTTTTGTAAATATGATTAGTTCATCGCTCCTGATTCAGCCTATTATGGATAAACATGTTTGCAATGACAACTAGAGATCATAGTTTCTTATGCCATGCTTGATTAGCTAGGAGCTTATAATGGTTTACCTTGTGTGCCAACATGCTATTAAAATGGTTATGATGTGGTATGATAGGGTGGTATCCTCCTATGAATGGTTTAAGTGACTTGACTTGGAGCATGTTCACGCATGTAGTTGAAACAAAATCAACATAGCCTTCACGATATTTATGTTCATGGTGGATTATATCATACTCATGCTTGCATTCGGTGTTGATTAATTTTAATGCATGTTCATGACTGTTGTCGCTCTCTAGCTGGTCGCTTCCCAGTCTCTTTCTAGCCTTCACTTGTACTAAGCGGGAATACTGCTTGTGCATCCAACTCCATAAACCCCAAAAGTTATTCCATGTGAGTCCACCATACCTACCTATATACGGTATCTACCTACCATTCCAAGTAAATTTGTATGTGCCAAACTCTAAACCTTCAAATAAATATCCTGTTTTGTATGCTCGAATAGCTCATGTATCAACTAGGGATGTCTGTATCTTCCATGTTAGGCGGGTTATTCTCAAGAGGAGTGGACTCCGCTCCTCACTCATGAGAAAGTGGCTGGTCACCGGGATGCCCAGTCCCATGCTTTATGCAAACTAAATCAAAATAATTGCAAACAAAACTCCCCCTGGGACTCTTGTTAGTTGGAGGCACTCGTTGTTTCGAGCAAGCCATGGATTGATGCTTGTTGGTGGAGGGGGAGTGTATACTTTACCATTCTGTTTGGGAACCGCCTATAATGTGTGTAGCATGGAAGATATTGCCATCTCTTGGTTGTTATGTTGACAATGAAAGTATACCACTCAAGATATTATTCACCTCTATTTCAAAACCGAGCTCTGGCACCTCTACAAATTCCTGCTTCCCTCCGCGAAGGGCCTATCTATTTACTTTCATATTGAGTCATCATCTTCTTATTAAAAAGCACCAGTTGGAGAGCACCACTGTCATTTGCATTCATTATTGTTAGTTTACATTGAGTATGACTTGACTGGATCTCCTTTACCATGAATTACAATGTCTAGTCAGTCCTTGATCTTTAAAGGTACTCTGCATTTATGTTTTGCGGTCTCAGAAACGGATAGCGAGATACCATCTTGTTATATCAGATTATGATTCTTTTGAGAAAGTGTTGTCATCCGAGATTTATTATTATTGCTCGCTAGTTGATTATGTCATTAATATGAGTAAATGTGAGACCTATGTGTTATTGTGGATGTGGTTAGTTCATAATCTTTGCTGAAAACTTGAATGTTGGCTTTACATATTTACAACAACAAGAGCAAACAGAGTTTGTAAAAGTTTTTCTTTATCACTTTCAGTTTATCAACTGAATTGCTTGAGGAGAAGCAAAGGTTTAAGCTTGGGGGAGTTGATACGTCTCCGTCGTATCTACTTTTCCAAACACTTTTGCCCTTGTTTTGGACTCTAACTTACATGATTTGAATGGAACTAACCCGGACTGACGCTGTTTTCAGCAGAATTACCATGGTGTTATTTATGTGCAGAAACAAAAGTTCTCGGAATGACCTGAAAGTTCACGGAAACAACTTTACGGAAATCATAAAAAATCCTTGCAAAAGATGAAGGCCAGGGGGCCCCCCACCTGTCCACGAGGGTGGGGGCGCGCCTGCCCCCCTAGGGCGCGCCCCCTACCTCGTGGGCCCCCTGGAGCTCCTCCGACCTCAACTCTAACTCTATATATTTGGTTTCGGAGAGAAAAAAAATCAGAGAGAAGGATTCATCGCGTTTTACGATACGGAGCCACCGCCAAGCCCTAAAACCTCTCGGGAGGGCTGATCTGGAGTCCGTTCGGGGCTCCGGAGAGGGGAATCCGTCGCCCTCATCATCATCAACCATCCTCCATCACTAATTTCATGATGCTCACCGCCGTGCGTGAGTAATTCCATCGTAGGCTTGCTGGATGGTGATGGTTTGGATGATATTTATCATGTAATCGAGTTAGTTTTGTTAGGGTTTGATCCCTAGTATCCACTATGTTTTGAGATTGATGTTGCTATGACTTTGCTATGCTTAATGCTTGTCACTAGGGCCCGACTGCCATGATTTCAGATCTGAACCTATTATGTTTTCATCAATATATGAGAGTTCTTGATCCTATCTTGCAAGTCTATAGTCACCTATTATGTGTTATGATCCGTTAACCCCGAACAATAATCGGGATACTTACCGGTGATGACCATAGTTTGAGGAGTTCATGTGTTCACTATGTGCTAATGCTTTGTTCCGGTACTCTATTAAAAGGGGGCCTTAATATCCCTTAGTTTCCATTAGGACCCCGCTGCCACAGGAGGGTAGGACAAAAGATGTCATGCAAGTTCTTTTCCATAAGCACGTATGACTATATTCGAAATACATGCCTACATTACATTGATGAATTGGAGCTAGTTATGTGTCACCCTAGGTTATGACTATTACATGATGAACCGCATCCGGCATAATTCTCCATCACTGATCCATTGCCTACGAGCTTTCCATATATTGTTCTTCGCTTATTTAGTTTTTCGTTGCTATTGCTATCATCACTACAAAATACCAAAAATATTACTTTTGCTACCGTTACCTTTTGCTACCGTTACCACTACTATCATATTACTTTGCTACTAAATACTTTGCTGCAGATATTAAGTTTCCAGGTGTGGTTGAATTGACAACTCAGCTGCTAATACTTGAGAATATTCTTTGGCTCCCCTTGAGTTGAATCAATAAATTTGGGTTGAATACTCTACCCTCAAAAACTATTGCGATCCCCTATACTTGTGGGTTATCACACGTACATTGGACTAAGCTGGAATCTGCCGGCATTTAATACAAGGGAGAAGACAAGGTAATATGGGCTCTTGGTTAGATCAACAATAATGCATATGAGAGCCACTCAACATTTTCATCATGGTATTCTCCTCTCGACCCCCAAAGAAAAGAAATAAAACTATTTACACGGGAAAGCTCCCAACAAGCAAAAGAAGAATGAGAAATCTTTTTGGGTTTTCTTTTAATTACTACTACTACAAGCATGGAAAGTAAACTAGCTAAAAGCTACAACTAATTTTTTTTTGTTTTTATTAAGGTTTTTCAAACACACAAGAAGAATGCTGGAAAAGAAAATAAACTAGCATGGATAGTACAATGAAAAAGTATGACCACCGACAACTAGAATGAGTGTGTGAACATGAATGTAATGTCGGTGAGAGATACATACTCCCCCAAGCTTAGGCTTTTGAACTAAGTTGGTCTGTGGCCACTGATCGAATTTATTCTCTCCGGTGTACTGAGGAGGTACCTTAGGGTGCCACTGGTTGGCGATCTCCTCCGGATCCCACTGATAAAAAGACTGATGATAAGGATCAAGTGCTGGCTCCGGCTCAGGCTTTGGGACTTGTGTCAGCCTCCAGGACGCATAAATGGACTCGGGTGAGATGAGGTACGTGCCTGAAAGTATGTTAAACAGAGAGGGTACAGGCAAGGTAATAATCTCACAGTAAGTTTTATCAAATATTAATTTATACTTAAGCATCTTCTTCTTATCTTTAACAATAAAATCATGTGCTACCATACTCTTATAATCTAGAAAAATAGAGGGCACCAACTTTTCCTCTTTCTCATAATGCCTAATAGGTATCCCAAAGTGTTCAGCAAGGTGTGAAGCAAAGATGCCTCCGAAGATGGGACCCTTTGTTCGGTTCAGATTTAATCATTTAACAACAATAGCGCCTAAGCTAAAAGTGGTACCATGAAACAAAGCATGGTGCAAAGTGACAATATATCAGGAGCACTAAGATTCTCACTGTTCCCACGACCTATTAAGCATATACTAGCAAATATCGCAAAGTAACGAAGAACAGGAAAATGTATACTGGTAATTCTTGCATCTAAATTTTTCCTAGTTCCTCCTACAGCAATTCTATCAATAAACCCATCCACATCGCTATGATGTGGTTCTCGATGCTACCCTCAAAGGGGATCTTGCAGACCCGACAAAAATCAAGAAGTGACATCTCCTTAACCTCATCATATAATTGAAACTCCACCGAGGGTGGTGATTTCTTAGCATGGAAATAAAAAATTGGCATGAAAATATTAGTGAGTAGGAGATATTGTTCGCGCTGGTCGCGGAGGAAGTCGGTGAGGCCTGCATTCTCAGCCAAATAATAGAAGTCATCATAAATCCCGGCTGCTCTCAAGAACACATCACATGGCCATTCGCACGGCCGAACCTCCGCAGTGCGAGGAAGACTGTATTTGGGCTTTTTATTCTCCTCATTCTGCTTATCCTTCGAGCTTCGGCTCAAGGAGCCTCTCAATAATCTCTTCAACATTTTCTTCCTCTGAATTTTTTTGAGATTTTTAGTGACTCAAAATAAAAGTGAACCAAACTCAACAAGATTGATAACAACTACTCCTACAAGAGCCTAGAGGCCATATCATGCATTAAAAATACTTTTAACCACATAAATTTGACATGCAAGCTCAAGAACAGGGTCACCTTAGCAGAAAAAATTTGCAATAAATAAAACACTATAACAAAAACTAATTGGACCATTGGAGGAGTCACATACCGAAGAACAATTCCCCAAAGTAGTTTTGTGAATGGAGCTTTGAGCTAGGAGATCAAAAATGGCAGCAAGATGAGCTAGAACTCGGGTTTGAGCTGTGGGATGATTTTTTCTGGAGGAAGACGAAGTGTGCGGGTGCTAGAATAAGTGGAGGGGCCCCACATGGGGTCCATGAGGCAGGGGGATGTGCCCCAGGGGGTGGGCGCGCCCTGGGCCCTCGTGGTCAGGTGGTGTGCCCCCTGGTGTGTTCTCAGTGCCAATAATTCTTAAATATTCTACAAAAAAATCATATATCATTTTCAGGACATTTGGAGAACTTCTATTTTCAGGGTATTTTTTATTGCAAGGATAATTCAGAAAACAGACAGATAATACTATTTTTGCTTTACTTAATCTAAATAACAAAAATTAAAAGGAGGGTACAGAGGGTTGTGCTTTCTAACTTCATCCATGTCGTGCTCATCAAAAGGAATCCACTAACAAGGTTGATCAAGTCTTGTTAACAAACTCTTTCCGAATAACATGAAACCAGAGACTTTTCGAATAACACTAAGTTACCTCAACGGGGATATGCATGTCCCCAACAATAAGAATATCATATTTCTTCTTGACGGTAGGGAGAGGAAATTCAAAACCTCCAGTAGTTATCGTTGAAATTTTTCCAATAGAATTGGTACAGATGACTAAAGGTTGTTTCCTCAGAAAGTGTACCATATGCTCATTACCATTAACATGAAAAGTGACATTGCATTTGTTGCAATCAATAATAGCCCCTGCAGTATTCAAAAAGGGTCTACCAAGGATAATGGACATACTATCATCCTTGGGAATATGAAGAATAACAAAGTCCGTTAAAATAGTAACGTTTGCAACCACAACAGGCACATCCTCACAGATACCGACAGGTATAGTAGTCGATTTGTCGGCCATTTGCAAAGATATTTCGGTAGGTGTCAACTTATTCAAATCAAGTCTACGATATAAAGAGACAGGCATAACACTAACACCGGCTCCAAGATCACATAAAGCAGTTTTAACCTAATTTCTTTTAATGGAGCATGGTATAGTTGGTACTCCGGGATTGCCTAGTTTCTTAGGTATTCCACCTTTAAAAGTATAATTGGAAAGCATGGTGGAAATTTCAGCTTCTTGTATCTTTCTTTTATTTGTAACAATATATTTCATATACTTAGCATAAGGATTCATTTTAAGCATATCAGTCAAACGCATAGGCAAAAAGATAGGTCTAATCATTTCAGCAAAGCGCTCAAAATCCTCATCATCCTTTTTCTTGGATGGTTTAGGAGGAAAAGGCATGGGTTTCTGAACCCATGGTTCTCTTTCTTTACCGTGCTTCCTAGCAACGAAGTCTCTCTTATCATAACGTTGATTCTTTGATTGTGGGTTATCAAGATCAACATCAGGTTCAATCTATACAGCATTGTTATTGCTAGGTTGAGCATCAACATGAACATCATCATTAACATTATCACTAGGTTCATGTTCATTACCATATTGTGTTTCGGCATCAGAAATAGAAATATCATTGGGATTCTTAGGTGTGTCAACAATAGGTTCACTAGAAGCATGCAAAGTCCTATCATTTTTCTTTTTCTTCTTTTTAGAAGGACTAGGTGTATCAATATTAGTTCTCTAAGAATCTTGCTCAACTCTCTTAGGGTGGCCCTCAGGATACAGGTTCCTGAGTCATTTTACCCCCTCTAGTCACAACTCTAATAGCATTATCATTTTTCTTATTATTTAATTCATTGAGAAAATCATCTTGTGCTTTAAGCACTTGTTCTACTTGAGTGGTAACCATAGAAGCATGTTTACTAATAAGTTTAAGTTCACCTTTAACTCTAGACATATAATCACTCAAGTGTTCAATCATATAACCATTACGTCTCAATTGTCTACCAACATAAGCATTGAAGTCTTCTTATTTAACAATAAAATTATCAAACTCATCCAAGCATTGGCTAGCAAACTTAGTAGATGGGATTTCAACCTTATTAAATCTATAGAGATAATTTACCTTTACTACCCGTGTCGGGTTATCAAGACCATGTATTTCTTCAATAGGTGGTAAATTCTTAACATCTTCAGCTTTAATACCCTTTTCTTTCATAGATTTGTTTGCCTCTTGCATATCTTCAGGACTGAGTAATAGAATACCCCTTTTCTTCGGAGTTGGCTTAGGAGTTGGCTCAGGAAGTGTCCAATCATTATCATTACTCAACATATTATTCAATAGCAATTTAGCTTGATCAATAGTTCTTTCCCTGAAAACACAACCAGCACAACTATCCAGGTGGTCTCTAGAAGCATTGTTTAGTCCATTATAAAAGATATCAAGTATTTCATTTTTCTAGAGAGGATGATTAGGAAAAGCATTAAGTAATCGGAGAAGCCTCCCCCAAGCTTGTGGGAGACTCTCTTCTTCAATTTGCACAAAATTATATATTTCCCTTAAGGCAGCTTGTTTAATATGAGCTAGAAAATATTTAGCATAGAAGTAATAAATCATATCTTGGGGACTACGCACACAACCAGGATCAAGAGAATTAAACCATATTTTAGCATCACCCTTTAATGAGAACGGAAATAACTTAAGTATATAGTAGTAACGAATTTTTTGCTCATTAGTGAATAGGGTGGCTATATCATTCAATTTAGTAAGATGTGCCACAACAGTTTCAGATTCATAGCCATAAAACGGATCAGATTCAACCAAAGTAATTATCGCAGGATCGACAGAGAAATCATAATCCTTATCAAAAATACAAATAGGTGAAGTAGCAAAAGCAGGGTCATATTTCATTCTAGCATTCAAAGATTTTTCTTTCAGCTTAGCTAACAGTTTCTTAAGAGCATATCTATCTTTGCAAGCTAAAAGATCTGTAGCGTTTTCTTCATCCATAACATAACCCTCAGGCACATCAGGCAATTCATATCCAGGGGGAGAATCCTCATCAACACTTTCATCAATATTATCAGTTTAAATAATTTCATTCTCTCTAACCCTAGCAAGTTGTTCATCAAGAAATTCACCTAATGGCATAGTATTATCAAGCATAGAAGTAGTTTCATCATAAGCATCATGCATAGCAGAAGTGGCATCATCAATAACATGCGACATATTAGAATCAATAGCAGGAGTAGGTGTCGCAAGTTTACTCAAAACAGAAGGTGAATCAAGTGCAGAGCTAGATGGTAGTTCCTTACCTCCCCTCGTAGTTGAGGGAAAAATCTTGGTTCTTTCATCTTTCAAGTTCCTCATAGTGATCAACAGATATAAATCCCAAGTTACTCAAAGAATAGAGCTATGCTCCCCGGCAACGGCGCCGGAAAATAGTATTGATAACCCACAAGTATAAGGGATCGCAATAGTTTTTGAGGGTAGAGTATTCAACCCAAATTTATTGATTCAACACAAGGGGAGCCAAATAATATTCTCAAGTATTAACAGTTGAGTTGTCAATTAAAACACACCTGAAAGACTTGATATCTGCAGCAAAGTATTTAGTAGCAAAGTAATATGGAAGTAGCGGTAACGGTGGTAAAAGTAACAGTAGTAGTTTTTGTAGTGATTGTAACAGTGGCAACGGAAAAGTAACTAAGCAAAGATCAATATGTGAAAAGCTCATAGGCAATGGATCAGTGATGGATAATTATGTCAGATGCGATTCCTCATGCAACAGTTATAACATAGGGTGACACAGAACTAGCTCCAGTTCATCAATGTAATGTAGGCATGTATTCCGAATATAGTCATACATGCTTATGGAAAAGAACTTGCATGACATCTTTTGACCTACCCTCCCATGGCAGCGGGGTCCTATTGGAAACTAAGGGATATTAAGGCCTCCTTTTAATAGAGTACTAGACCAAAGCATTAACACTTAGTGAATACATGAAATCCTCAAACTACAGTCATCACCAGGAGTGGTCCTGATTATTGTCACTTCGGGGTTACTGGATCATAACACATAGTAGGTGACTATTAACTTGCAAAATAGGATCAAGAACTCACATATATTCATGAAAACATAATAGGTTCAGATCTGAAATCATGGCACTCAGGCCCTAGTGGCAAGCATTAAGCATAGCAAAGTCATAGCAACATCAATCTTAGAACATAATGGATACTAGGGATCAAACTCTAACAAAACTAACTCAATTACATGATAAATCTCATCCAACCCATCACCGTCCAGCAAGCCTACGATGGAATTACTCACGCACGGTGGTGAGCATCATGAAATTGGTGATGGAGGAAGGTTGATGATGACGATGGCGATGGATTCCCCTCTATAGAGCCCCGAACGGACTCCAGATCAGCCCTCCCGAGAGAGATTAGGGCTTGGTGGCGGCTCCATATCGCAAAACGCGATGAATCCTTCTCTCTGATTTTTTCTCCCCGAACGTGAATATATAGAGTTGGAGTTGACATCGGTGGAGCCTCAGGGGGCCCACGAGGCAGGGGGGCGCCCTGCACCCTTGTGGACAGGGTGTGGGCCCCCTGGTGTTGATTCTTTCGCCAGTATTTTTTATTTATTCCAAAACGTGTCTCCGTTGATTTTCAGGTCATTCCGAGAACTTTTATTTCTGCACAAAAATAACACCATGGCAATTCTTCTCAAAACAGCGTCAGTCCGGGTTAGTTCCATTCAAATCATGCAAGTTAGAGTCCAAAACAAGGTCAAAAGTGTTTGGAAAAGTAGATACGTTGGAGACGTATCACTGGACGTACGACACGTGAAGCAAGCCGAAAGCTTCCACGGAGAGCACGTTGAGGCCTGCCCCGCCGTCGATGACAGTCTTGGTCATGGCGACATTGCAGATGGTGGGCGTGCAGAGCATTGGGAGCTCACCCGAGCCGGCAGTGGTAGCGGGGTGATCCCCTGAGTCGAAGGTGAGGTCGGCCTTGGGCGCCGCCCATCCTGGAGGGGCTCCCTGCTGCACAGAGGCGGCGCCGACCTGGCGGAAGAACTGCTTGGCGTGGTGGTCCGAGGGTGGCGCTTGTGAACCACCAAGGAGGGCCGCGACGGCGACAGGCGCCGGTGCCGTGAAGCGTGCGATGAAAAGGCCGCACAGCTCCTCCCAAGAAGCCACAGAGGATCCTGGCAGGTTGAGCAGCCAGGCGCGTGGAGCGCCAGCGAGGGCCATTGGGAACCAGTTGGCCATGACCTTGTCGTTGCCTCCAGCTTCCAGGACGGCCTCCTCATATGCCAGAAGGAAGGCCGACAGATCCGTCGCGCCGTCGTAGCGAGGCAGCATCTCTGGCTTGAACTTGTGCGGCCACTGCACCCGCCGCAAGGCATGGGTGAAGGCCCTGAGCCCCCTGGCGCCGCCATGGTCACCCGTCGATCCAGTCGAAGGCCAGCGCTGGCCATGGGGACTGTACGGAGAGGTGGAGCCGACGGAGGAATGAAACTTCGACGCACCCCTACCTGGCGTGCCAAATGTCGGATTATGGGTTCCGGCAAAACCCTTGAGGTTCGAACTCTAGGGTGTGCATGAAGATCTCTCTCCCCCTAGCTCAGACTATCGTAACAATCTCAAAGCCTAGCTCACAGAACCCGAGGAACAAGAGACACAAGAGTTTATACTGGTTCGGGCCACCGTTGCGGTGTAATACCCTACTCCAGTGTGGTGTGGTGGATTGCCTTGTAGGCTGGGGATGAACAAGTACAAGGGAAGAACAACCTCTTGAGGAGAGGTGTTCTTGGGCTCGATGAGCTTGTGTGTGTCTGGATGGTCTCAATCATCCCCCCTCCTATGGTGGTGGTTAGTTCTATTTATAGAGGCCCTGGTCCTCTTCCCAAATATTAGGTGGGAAGGGATCCCACAATGGACAATTTGAAGGGGGACAGCTAGTACAAGTTATCCTAACAAAAGGTGCTCTTCGCCTGCCAAAGGCTCTGGTGGTGACGCCGTCGTGGGCTCTGTGATGACCTCCGTCCTGCCGTCCTGCTGGTCTTGGTCTCATTGCACCGGTATGGAAACCTTTGCCTAATGCATTGGGACTCCTCGTCTTCACCCGCCTCTTTAGCACCAAAGAGGCAACCAGTACTCTGCATGCACTGGCGCTCTCCTGGCACCCGCCTGGCCTTGGTCGTCATGGCTCACGTCACGGAAACCTCACGAGGTGCCCCTCGCCTTGATCTCTCCGCTCCTTGCGAGCCAGCCTAGTGAGGCTGCCCCTGAGGAGGTCTTGTGTCGTCTTCCTCACGAGGGTCTTGAGTGTTTGCTGATGAAGATGGGTCGTACCAGGCCGTTGGTGGAGCCACGCCCTGGGCCGCAGGTAGGCAAGACTGGGTACCCCTGTTCCCAGAATGTCGACAAATTGTTTCTTCGGAAAGTGCACCGTATGCTCATTACCATTGATATGAAAAGTGACCTTGCTTTTATTGCAATCAACAACAACCCCTGCAGTATTCAAGAATGGTCTTCCAAGGATAATCGACATGTTTTCGTCCTCGGGCATCTCAAGTACAACAAAGTCAATCAAAATAGTAACATTAGCAACAACAACGGGCACATCCTCACAGATACCGATAGGTATGGCAGTTGATTTGTCAGCCATTTGCAAAGATATTTCAGTAGGTGTGAGTTTATTCAAGTCAAGTCTTTTATACAAAGAGAAAGGCATTACACTAACACCAGCTCCTAAATCATACAAAGCAGTTTTCACATAATTCTTTTTGATAGAGCAAGGTATAGTTGGTATTCCCGGATCTCCAAGTTTTTTAGGTACTCCATCTTTAAAAGTATAATTAGCAAGCATGGTGGAGATTTCAGCTTCCGGTATTTTTCTCTTATTTGTGATGATGTCTTTCATATACTTTGCATAAGGAGGCATTTTCAAGATATCAGTCAAGCGAGTACGCAAAAAGACTGGCCTCGGCATTTCAGCAAAGCATTCAAATTCTTCATCATCATTCTTTTTAGTTAACTTAGGTGGAAAAGGCATGGGTTTTGAACCCACGGTTCTCTTTCTTTACCGTGTTTCCTAGCCACGAAGTCTCTTTTGTCATATCTTTTATTTCCAGATTGTGGGTTATCAAGATCAACAAGTGGTTCTATCTCAACATCATTATCTACTTGTTTATCATTTGTTGGTTGAGAGTCTTCATGAACCTCATCATTATCTTTTTCATTATTACTAGGTGAGTGTTCATTACTAGATTGGGTTTCAGCATCAGAGATAGAAGTTTCATTTTCATTGTCAGGAGGTTTTTCTATTTTAGGTTCACTAAAAGTGTGCAAAGTCCTATCATTTTTCTTTTTGTTTTTGTTTCTAGAAGGATTAGGTGCACTAGTGTTTTTTCTTTGTGAATATTGTTCAATTCTTTTAGGGTTTCCCTCAGGATAAAATGGTTCCTGAGTCATTTTACCTCCTCTAGTTGCAACTCTAATAGCAAAGTCATGCATATTATGATTCATTTCATCAAGTAATTCTCTTTGAGATTTAGCAATTTGTTCTAATTGAGTTTGAACCATAGAAGCATGCTTTCCAACACCTCTAACATCATTTGATATTCTAAATAACAAGTCACTCAAGCGAGCAATCATACCAGAATTGTATTTCAATTGTTTCATAACATTTGCATTGAAGTGATCTTGTTTTCTAATATAATTTTCAAACTCATAAAGGCATTGGCTAGGATGCATATTGTGAGGATTATCATTTTCATTAAACTTCATAAGAGAATTTACCTCTGCCACCTTAGGCAGTGGTGGTGTATTAAGCCCATGTATTTCTTCAATAGAGGTAAATTTTTAACATCCTCAGCTTTAATACCTTTTTCCTTCAAAGATTTCTTTGCCTCTTGCATATCTTCGGGACTGAGATATAATATACCCCTCTTCTTCGGAGTGGGTTTAGGCGGTGGTTCAGGAAGAGTCCAATCATCATAATTTTCAATATGTTATTCAATAATTCTTCAGCTTGAGAAATAGCTCGTCCCCTGAAAACACAACCAGCACAACTATCTAGGAAGTCCCTAGAAGCATCGGTTAGTCCATTATAGAAGATATCAAGTATTTCATTTTTCTTAAGAGGATGATCAGGTAAAGCATTAAGTAACTGGCAAAGCCTCCCCCAAGATTGTGGGAGACTCTCTTCTTTAGTTTGCACAAAGTTAAATATTTCCTATAAGGCAGCTTGTTTCATATGAGCAGAAAATTATTTTTCAGAGAAGTAATAAACCATATCCTTGTAACATCCCAAATTTTCAATTTGGAATGCTATACATAGTCATCCATGCATATCATATTTTATTCGCATTTCGTCTCGCGATCCTCAAAAATCCTAAGCAACTCAAGGACCCTCGGAGAGAGTTGGGGATTTCCCAGTTTTCAAATTTGATCTTTATCAAATTTTGAAACGAGGATTTTTGGTTTTAATTATTTTCTCTCCAAAAATATTTCATACTAACCTATATGAGAGGAGATAATATGACTTCTCCAAGATAATTGAAATACTGGAGGAAAAATATTAAAATCAAATATTTGGTTTATTTGGATTTTATTGCAATTTTGTTTGCATTAGAAAAATTGCACGTTTTTCAAAATTGCATTTTAGGGCCAAGAAAATGTTCATCTCGTTCTAAATATTTTATTTAGACGGTGAAAATTTTATTTTGGCATTTTTAGATTTTTATTTATTTTTCTAGGATTTTATTTCGGTCGGCGAAATTATTTAAAAAAAGTTTCCCGCGCCCGACTGGGCCTAAGGCCCAGCCGAGCCAGGCCGGCCCAGCCGCCGCCGCCACTCGGACCGGAGTCCGAGTTGGACCCCGCCTCCGCCGCGCCTTGGCCCCTACTCCAAGCCGCCACCCCCGCCCCCAAACGCCACCGCCGCCGCCGTTGCCGCCCGCGCTAGCCACCGCCGCCACCGCCGCTTGCTGCCGCTGCCGCCGAGCGCCGCCCCCGCAAGCCGCCGCCCCGCCGCTGCCCCGCCTCGCCGGAGCCCCCTCGCCGGAGGTAGCCACCGGACTCCGCCGCCGGGTTTTTTTAAACCGTTCGTTTTTTTTAAAACCCTAGATCCGTTTTTTTCGGATTCGCCGGGTTTTTCTCGGTTCTTCTAGTTAGCGGACGTTCGTCCATACGCTCATTTAGCAAACAGTTTTCGCCCGTTAGATACAGCTATCGAACGCTCGTTCGTTAGTCTGTTCATGAGTTTTCTTTTATCGGATTTATTCCGCGATTTTTCTGATGGCGATTTCTGATCCGATCTTAGTTTCTGTTTATCTTTTCGCTCGTTAGTCAGAATCAGGCGATTCAAGCGCCTAGAGTTTCGTCTCGAGACCCTCTTTCTGTTTAACCAACTTAAACAAGTTTTTGCTACTATTAAATTTGACCTAGTTTCAGATTAGTAAATGAAGCTTCTTTCTTTCGCCGTTTGAGTTTCGTTGCTCCGTTTGATTTGATTCTTTTTGTGAACCGGAGTTCTTAATTTGAACTTTCTGGTCAACCTCTTTTATTTGAGTTTTGCTTGTGCATCGTTGCTTGTTACTTATGTATGCTATTGTTTGCTTGCGATAGAACACCCGGAGTGCGAAGCATGCTACTACGAGTCCCTAGGTTTCGCAGATCGTCAGCAAGGCAAGTAACACTTTGATCATACCCCTTTATCACCCAGTTTTATTCATTAGTTCCAATCCTCAAACATTGCATGATTAGGATTTCATTAACTTATGGGTTGGGAAGTAGTTGTTGAGGTAGAACCTATTGCCCTGTTACATTCAAACCCTTGGGAGTTACTCTACGCGTTGCTTATATTACTATACTATGCTATGCTCGTAGACGTGGTTTGGGTTTGAGTGAAATCCATGACAGATGTGAGCTTGTTAATTAATGGTTCAACTTAAGGTGGTAACTTAATCAAACAACTGGGTGGATTGAGGCACCTGGAGTACCCAGTGTTGCATGTATTTTTTGGAAATCCCGGAGTACCCGTGTGATCTTCCTATGGACCGCCACCCAGGCTCAAAGGGAACTGAGATGATTCATGCTAGAAACTTCCGTGTGCAGCCACAAGCTATTATGGGCTCTATCATAGTTGAGTAAGTTACGTGAAGCTCTTGAAGAGGCAGATCAGCAGGTAGTGGGATGTAGGTTTGGTATGGTCTGTCCGGTGTAGAGAGTTAATGTTTCTGAAAGGCTGTGTCTCGGTCATCTGTTTCTCAAACACCCTGTAGTGCGAGAAAACTAACGGAGGTGATCGAGTCTTGTGGGGAAAAGTGCGCAAACCTCTGCAGAGTGTACAATCTAATCATGGTTAGCCGTGTCCCCGGTTATGGACAATTCTTGAGTATCTAGTACCATGGTTATCAAAAGTATCTCATCATGTTTAACTAATATTGTTGGGTTGTTAATCACTTTAATTGGGATTGAGTTGGAGGAACCTTCTCAATGTTGTTCAACCACCATGATAGTTAAATTAAAATATATTCCTTTGTTGTAGGGAAAAATTGGCTTTTCGCAAAACTGTAACCATAGAGCTTTCCACCAGCCAAATATGCATGTAGTGATAGCATTATTCTGTTCTTGCTCTACTGTGTTGCTTTGCCAGCATATTCCATGTGCTGACCCGTTTTCGGGCTGCAACGTATTATGTTGCAGACTTTTCAGACGAGGAGTAAGGTTCGTTAGGTCATTGCCGTGCAGCTCAGCTATGCCGTTGGAGTTGATGGAC
Source organism: Triticum urartu (assembly GCF_003073215.2). Taxonomy (NCBI): domain Eukaryota; kingdom Viridiplantae; phylum Streptophyta; class Magnoliopsida; order Poales; family Poaceae; genus Triticum; species Triticum urartu. Next base: position 530,303,870 of record NC_053028.1, on the reverse strand, counting down.
TCACTTTATCTGCCAAGCCTTCTGCTGTTATCGTATTAGATGGCCTTAAGCCATATTACTGTAATGAGTTCTCTCTTGAGACATTCGATGTAATAAGTGTGTGATTGCTACTCTGTTATAAATCCTCGAGCACTGTGTGTGTCAGCATTACCGATCCAGGGATGGCACTGAAGCATAGAGACTTGACCATCTGAGGTCGGGTCGCTACAAGATGGTATCAGAGCACACGCTGAGTGTAGGACACGACCACTAAGATAAACCCTAGGTCACCCTTCTCTTCTCATTTCTAACTCCTCTCCATTTTCTACTCTTTAGGATGACGGAGATGAAGAACAAGTTTGCACAACCGGATGAAGACACACCTTTTGGACGCCACTTGAAGGAAGCAACTAGGTACTTGAACATTGGAATACCAAGCTTCACCGGGACGTACAACGCCACTTTACCTGAAGAGGAGCGCTGGATGATTCAAGTACAAGTTCCAAGAAGGACGTTCTCGCCAACTTCTAAACCCATAGAGTTTTCTTTTGAAGCACCCACCTGGAGTCTAGGCAAGAGCATGGCAGCCCACATTACCATGGGAGGCATTGGAGAAGTTTACAACAGGGAGCTTAAGGACACTATTTACCAAATATGTGGGCGCCGAGACGAGCAATGGGAAGTAATCAGCACCAGGAAGGATAGATCCATTGCCGCGTTCATCCAGGAGTTAAACCAGCACATCCGACGTCAGGAAAACCAGATGTGCACGGACATGATGGACTTGAAGAAGGCGAAGACTAGGATCATTGAGCTGGAGGAAGAACTCAAGTTTACCCACGATGGATATGAGGAGGAAATCAAGACACTACTGGAGAAGAATGACGACTTAGTCAAGAAGATCGGAGTATTCATGGGAGGACCAGCACCAATAGAAGAAGAAGAAGAACCTAAGGAGATACGCCCCAAGGACTACATCATCATCGATGACACCGATTCCGATCCTAGTAATGATGACTTTGAAGATGAAGCTGGACCAGACATCATGGAGTCTTCCACCGATCAAAATTTCTAGATGACTACCATATATCACTAGTATTCCCCCATGTATTTAGTAATAGTTGAGCAGTTGTGCGATAGTTCTAGATTGTTTGTATGCCCTTGCTTGATTGATTGAGTGAAATGATTGTGTTTGTCTCATGTGCATATGGGTAGTGTTTTCTCATTAGACCTCTTTTCTATTCTAAATCTCTTCCATCTAAACCCCTCAGATGCCTCCGAGACGTGACCCCGGTTTTGCTTTCCCACCGGAGCTCACCCAGTTGATCCAGCAGCAGAATACTTTGATGCAATTGCTAGTTCAGAACCAGGGCAACAACAACAACAACAACAACAACAATAACAACACGTCACCCGTGGACAACCTAGCCCGTTTTCTAAGGTTACAACCGCCGGTGTTTTCCAGTAGCACCGAGCCCACAATTGCGGACGATTGGCTACGCCGTATTGGAAGGGAGTTGACCACCGCAGGATGCACAGATGCTGAGAGAGTGCGCTTTGCCGCACATCAATTGGATGGACCAGTAGCCTCATGGTGGGAGAATTACACAGCCACTTTTCCTATAGCCAATGTCACTTGGGACCAGTTTCAGCAAGCTTTCCGCACAGCCCATGTCTCCACTGGAGCTATGCAAATGAAGAAGCGGGAGTTCCGCAACTTACGTCAGGGGAACTGTCGTGGAATTGTCACGGGAGATGTCCTTAGTGTCAGGACTTAGTCGCGAGGCCAACGCATCTATGTGGTAGCTTGAGAGGGGTTGAACGGGACGAGAGACGCGATGTTTTACCCAGGTTCGGCCCCTCACGGTGGAGGTAAAAGCCTACATCCTGCTTCATTGATATTGATGATGATGATCACGGTTTCAAGAGTGCTCTATCTCGAGAGCTATTGTCTAAACCTAACTTGTCCAACTTGTGGAACTTGTCCCCCTTTTGGAGAGCCCTGTCCCTCCTTATATATGTTGGAGGGGCGGGTTACATGTGTAGTCCTATTAGGATTAGGACTAGTATATCTCTAATACAAACCGGATAAGTCCAGGTCTTAACTCCTTGAAGAACAAATATTCCTCATGCCTTTCCTCTTAAACCGGCCCACCGTTAACGTGAACCGGCCTTCTGGGCCTTGGGCCTTGTCATCCGTCTGTCCCGCACGCCGGCTCACCAGTGAGTCATAATGACCAGGTGGGTTGCTTGTAAACCGCCAGGTCGGGGTGGGTCGCCAGTAACTCGCCAAGTGTCAGCAGGGTCTTCAGATAAACCGCCAAGTGTCAGCGGGGTCTTTAGATAAACCGCCAAGTCCGTCCGGGTTAACTTCCGGCCGGTTTACACCGCGGGGTATATCCCCGACATTAGCCCCCAAGTTTAGCTTGGATTTATTCATGGTAAACTTATGCTGCAAAATAAACATAAGAACAAATTTGACAGGTTATGCTCCGGGTTAAGAATTTTTGTAAACCGGTACCTGATCATCCTTAAGTCCTTGTTATTTCCTCCTTCTGGGAAATCCGGGTCAACAGACCAGCTTCATAATCAATTTGCCGACATTGGTTTCTCACAGAGAAATATTGGGAAGAATAATCCACTTGAGTCGGCTTCCAAAGCGTCGATTTAAGAAATATGGGTCTTGAAATACTTATCTGATATTCAGCCGGCTTGAAGATGTAAAACTTGCCGGTTTACTATTACCAAACTGGTCGGTTTATAAATTTTGATGGCACCGGGTCATAATTGTTGTCGACACCGGGTCATGTAATTGATCGTCCTGATTTGCTCAAAACTGATAACATGAAGATGTTCCTCCTTGTATATGCATAATACATGTAGCCCCCAAGTCTTAAGAGGACAACATAGTGATAACTTAAGACTTGCTCCAATAAGTGTTTCAACCTTGAAGAAATCCGGTTGTTCATCTCAATCATATAAACTGAATGCTCCATATACGTAGCCCCCAAGTGCCGGGTTGTCATATTTGCAGCAACCTGGGACTTGTAATTGCTTGATGCTCATAAAAACTTCAACCAGTGTAGCCCCCAAGGGCCGGGCCATTATGCAATAATGAGCAGGGACTTTGTAAATATAATCTTGTAAACTTTGAACATCAATGTGTAGACCCCAAGGGCCGGCTTAGTAAGATAATACTGAACCGGGACTTGATATATATACTTTAATGAAGATAACATATTATAATGTAGCTTCCATCATTGGGCTTGAACCCACGTCCACAAGGTTAAGAGCTTTGTGCTTTACCAACTGAGCAATGGATTCTTCAATATTATGGACAAAAACTTGTGTACCTTGAATTGTTGACAGGAGCAATTGGTAGCCCCCAAGGGCCGGCTCATTATAGAATGATGAGTCGGGTATTCAATAAGACTAGTAAAAATGACTTTGCATTAGCCCCCAAGTGTCATGGTGCATGCTTGCAGCGACATGAGACTTGCATGTAATCTCAATTTGAATAATGTAGCCCCCAAGTGCCGGGTTGTAAGCCTGCAACGACTCGGGACTATTCCTTCCATTGTAGAATAAATCATATCCTTTGATAAAATAATAGCCATTGCGCTAAAGCGACTTTGAAAACTCGATAATACCGGTTATTAATAACCATAAAAATCCAGCCATGTTGGCTATTCAAGATAATATAATCCGGTGAAAACCTTATTCATTCAATATCATAATGAAAATTCAGCCAAGTTTGGCTATTTGAATAATATAACCCAATGATTTATAAGCGCATGATTCCAATGGCGCAACCCAAATATATATATATATATATATATATATATACTGGCGACTTATAGTCCAAAGCTAGGCTAGTTTAACAAACCTGTTTCTGCATACAACAAGTTTAAAGTGTCCTGGCGGTTTACTGTCGGACGGGTCATAATGCCCAACATATAACCCGGGTTTATAACCAAGGCTGCACTTAAGAAAAATCAAATATGAAATATATCATACCTATGACATTGAATCACATTGCTGGCTTTACCAACTTTTTGTAGTAAGGGTGATAACCCAAATCTTGAGTACTGGTAACTCCTTCCATATTGTGCCGGTTTATGATAAAACCGTGTCGGGCTGTGATAAACACCGGATTAACCATATATAATACTGGTGACTTGTAGTCAAACCAGACCGGGCTGATAGACTCCGGATTATAACTTGATCGTGTACTGACAACTTGTAGTTGAAAGCCGAGCCGGTTTGATAAGCACCGGTTTACTCCATAATAGGATGGTAACAGAAAAGCAAACCGGGCAGATACTCTCCGGATTAAGATTTGACCGTGTCCCGTCCATTTGTAATTGATAGTCGAACCGGTTTAGGAAATGTTGGTTTAAAAACGCAACAAAAAGAAAGAAATATCTATCAAAGAAAATTGTGAAGCAAAGGCAATGATAAAACCGTTTGCAAAAAGAGGCTTATTTGAGCTGATCAGATGGCGTTACCATGGTCGGACACGACCAAGCTCCCGATAGGTGTAGCTATGGTTCAAGTCAGCCAGGTCCCCAAATGAAACCGTGGCATTTATGCCGATCAAGTGGCATGGCAATGGTTCGGGTTCGACCAAGCCCCCAAGTGATTCTGTGGCCTTAGGCCGATCAAGAGGCATGACTGGTTCAGACGTGACCAAGTCCCCAAGTGATCTGGTGGCTCTCACCCATCAAGAGGCGTGACTATGGTTCAGACGTGACCACAAGTCCCCAAGTGATGCTGTGGCTTTACGCCTAACAAAAGGTGTTGCTATGGTTCGGATACGACCAAGCCCCCAAGTGATCAATAATATGATAAGCCAATAAGGCAGGATACCCATGTTTGAACCGCGCATCATGGCAGCAGGTCCTCTTTGGCACCCTTTAACTTTTTGCAAGAGAAAAATTCTTCTTGAACCGGGATTTCTTAAACCGGATATTGAGAGCTTCAAAGCTTTGTGGGAGGCATCTTCCCCTTGAGCCGGATGTTAAACCAGAATCCTTCTTTTTAAGCCGGAAATTTTCCGACGGCCTGATATATCATGCCAGGGGTTATCCACCGTGGAGTTGATGATCACCGTGGTGAAACTGAAAACAATCACGGCCGAGTCGGCCGCGGGTGCTGACAGATATTTCGGCTGCGGCATTTTAAACCGGTGTGGACAAGAGAGTCAGCCGTGGCGTTGTAAACCGGTGCGGTCGCGAGAGATGGCCACGACGCTGTAAGCCGGTGCGGTTGTTCGTTGAATAACGACGACCACCTGGGCCAAAAGATGTTGGCGTGCCTCCATCTCCGCGGTATAATATCACTTTTTGTCGCCCTGCATATCATAATATCCGGTCCAAAGTAATTGTTCCCTTGATAAAAACAATATATACCAAGAAATTAGATTTAGATGGATATCACCTAATGTTTTTATTCAGACAACGGATGATCTGTTCGTCGCGACAGAGGCGGTTTACATGTCTGGCGACTCAATATGGTCCAGGCGGTTCAAGCAGAAACCCTCCGGGTTATTCTCCAGGTCTTTAAACGCCCGGCACGGGCGGTGCAGATGTATATGTTGCCTCCGACGCCGGTGCACGAGGACCGGATCATACCTTGGTCATGAGTCAATTGACCTATGTACAGCATAACATACCATGAAAAAAGCTTTGGATGATACTTAATTATATCAGTAAAATTTTAGAAAAATAACACCTGATTTGTTTGGATGACAAATGATCCGTTTAAAACGACAGAAATGACTCAGGCAGACCGGTGACTCAATATAGCCCTGACGTCCCAACATGGCAGAGGCGGCTCAATGTGACCCCGGCGGCTCATCGCGCGGCAGGCGCAACCCAAGCAAGGCAACGGCAAATCATGGCGGAGGTTGGCCGGCTCGCGGGCGGACTCGGCCCGCAGGAACGAGGCGCCTCGGAGTAGGCGGCAACAGGTCGGTTTGACTCGGACGGAGCAACAACGAATCGACCATGGTGGGTCAACCACGGCAGAAGAGGATAAGGGCGCGGGTGCTGGCAGTAAACCGGTGCGTGTGGAAGGCGGCTTGTCTGGTGGAGCAGCCACGAGGAGGAAGGACGCGGTCGACGAGGCACAGAGGCATATGAGCTGGAGGCCGGGTCGGAGATGCGCAGGCCAGAGACCATGACAGAGGCGGCTTTGCGCAGGCAGGCTTAGAAGTGCTGCGGCGGAGACGGCAGGGCCGAAGCCGGCAGTCGCGGCGCAAATGCCCGATCGTGGAGCCCAAGACCAAGGAGTACTACTAATCCCATCAAGAATATGTGCGTACATGCATGCCTCACTTTTCCTTTGATTGATCCTTCACGTGGGGTCATGGTAGCAAGTACTAATTGATGCCCTCGGGACTTGAACTGTGTCTAATCCATAAATAGGCTGCAGAAGAATTGATAATCTTGGCTACTTAAACCGGCTCTCCTTCTTTCCGTAAACCGGACAAGCGCTATTACCAACAGTAATTGTTTTGATCTACCCCAATTAGTCTCAGACTCGGCGGGTTATCATGGCGCTTGTAACGGGCGCTGAACCTGCAACCCTAATTTCCCTTCAACTCAAATCTTGTACGTCCTGATCCAAAATAAATCCTATGTGACTGTCTCGTGCCGGTTCTTCGTCATCCGGCCAAACGCGAGTTTCTCGATCCCTGAAGAAAGATCCCTCCAAGAACTCATCACCACCGTGCGCAAGCCCCACGGTGGGCGCCAACTGTCGTGGAATTGTCACAGCAGATGTCCTTAGTGTCAGGACTTAGTCGCGAGGCCAACGCATCTATGTGGTAGCTTGAGAGGGGTTGAACGGGACGAGAGACGCGATGTTTTACCCAGGTTCGGCCCCTCACGGTGGAGGTAAAATCCTACATCCTGCTTCATTGATATTGATGATGATGATCACGGTTTCAAGACTGCTCTATCTCGAGAGCTATTGTCTAAACCTAACTTGTCCAACTTGTGGAACTTGTCCCCCTTTTGGAGAGCCCTGCCCCTCCTTATATATGTTGGAGGGGTGGGTTACATGTGTAGTCCTATTAGAATTAGGACTAGTCTATCTCTAATACAAACCGGATATAAGTCCAGGTCTTAACTCCTTGTAGAACAAATATTCCTCATGCCTTTCCTCTTAAACCGGCCCACCGTTAACGTGAACCGGCCTTCTGGGCCTTGGGCCTTGTCATCCGTCTGTCCCGCACGCCGGATCACCAGTGAGTCATAATGACCAGGTGGGTTGCTTGTAAATCGCCAGGTCAGGGCGGGTCACCAGTAACTCGCCAAGTGTTAGCGGGGTCTTCAGATAAACCGCCAAGTGTCAGCAGGGTCTTTAGATAAACCGCCAAGTCCGGCCGGGTTAACTTCCGGCCGGTTTACACCGCGGGGTATATCCCTGACAGGAACCGTACTATGGCTCAGTACGTGGACGAGTTTAGCAAGTTATCTCGCTATGCCCCTGATGATGTGGCCACAGATGTCGCGAAGCAGGAGAAGTTTATGGAAGGGCTGAATGATGATATGAGCATGCAGTTGATGGTAGCAACCTTCAACAACTACCAGGAGTTGGTAGACAAGGCTCTTATGATTGAAGGGAGGCAGCAGCAAATTGAGAGCCGCAAGAGGAAGTATGGACAGGGGAAGTATAACTCAGGAGCTCAGCAGAAACCCCGCCTAACCCCGAACTCGGGAGGACTTGTTCATAGCCATGGAGGTCACAACCACACTGGAGGAGGATCGCATAACCACAATGGATCTAAGAATGGGAATGGGAACGGAACCAACAATAATCATAACCGCCCCAACCAAGCCACACCCACCAAAAGGGACTTAAGTCATGTTACTTGTTTCAAGTGCGGGAAGACTGGACACTACGCAATAGATAATAGATAGGAAATAAGGCCTAGGGTTCACACTTTCGGTAGTGTAAGTTTTTGTAATCTGAAAATATAAAAATAGCAAGGTAACAAATGATAAAAGTGAGCGTAAACGGTATTGCAATGATAGGAAATAAGGCCTAGGGTTCATACTTTCGGTAGTGTAAGTTCCCTCAACAATACTAACATAATTGGATCATAAAACTATCCCTCAACATGCAACAAAGAGTCACTCCAAAGTCACTAATAGCGGAGAACGAACGAAGAGATTATGGTAGGGTACGAAACCACCTCAAAGTTATTCTTTCCAATCAATCCGTTGGGCTATTCCTATAAGTGTCACAAACAGCCCTAGAGTTCGTACTAGAATAACACCTTAAGACACAAATCAACCAAAACCCTAATGTCACCTAGATACTCCAATGTCACCTCAAGTATCCGTGGGCATGATTATACGATATGCATCACACAATCTCAGATTCATCTATTCAACTAACACATAGAACCTCAAAGAGTGCCCCAAAGTTCCTACCGGAGAATCACGACGAAAACATGTGCCAACCCCTATGCATAGGTTCATGGGCGGAACCCGCAAGTTGATCACCAAAACATACATCAAGTGAATCACGTGATATCCCATTGTCACCACAGATATCCACGGCAAGACATACATCAAGTGTTCTCAAATCTTTAAAGACTCAATCCGATAAGATAACTTCAAAGGGGAAACTCAATTCATTACAAGAGAGTAGAGGGGGAGAAAACATCATAGGATCCAAATATAACAGCAAAGCTCGCGATACATCAAGATCGTATCATCTCAAAACATGACGGAGAGAGAGAAAGAGAGAGAGAGAGAGAGAGAGAGAGAGAGAGATCAAACACATTGCTACTGGTACATACCCTTAGCCCCGAGGGAGAACTACTCCCTCCTCGTCATGGAGAGCATCGGGATGATGAAGATGGCCACCGGAGAAGGATTGCCCCCTCCGGCAGGGTGCCGGAATGGGTGTAGATTGGTTTTCGGTGGCTACGGAGGCTTCTGGCGGCGGAACTCCCGATCTAATCTCCGTTTCTAGAAGTTTTAGGGTACGACGATATATATGGGTGCAGGAAGTACGTCGGAGGAGCCACGGGGGCCCCACGAGGCAGGGGGAGCGCCCTAGGGGGGCCACACTCGTGAGCACCTCCTGTATCTCCTGACGTGGAGTCAAGGTCTATCTGGTGGCTTTCGTTCCAAAAATAACTTCTCCAGTTGATTTCGTTCTGTTTCGACTCCGTTTGATATTCCTTTTCTTCGAAACATTGAAATAGGCATAAAACAGCAAATCTGGGCTGGGCCTCCGGTTAATAGGTTAGTCCCGAAAGTAATATAAAAGTGGATAATAAAGCCCAATATTGCCCAAAACAGTAGATAATATAGCATGGAGCAATCAAAAATTATAGATACATTGGAGACGTATCACCCCAACACACCCAATACAATGGTAAATTGTATAGGTGCACTAGTTCGGCGAAGAGATGGTGATACAAGTGCAATATGGATAGTAGATAATAGTTTTTGTAATCTGAAAATATAAAAAACAGCAAGGTAACTAACGATAAAAGTGAGCATAAACGGTATTGCAATGATAGGAAACAAGGCCTAGGGTTCATACTTTCGCTAGTGCAAGTCCTCTCAACAATAATAACATAATTGGATCACATAACTATCCCTCAACATGCAACAAAGAGTCACTCCAAAGTTACTAATAGCGGAGAACAAACAAAGAGATTATGGTAGGGTACGAAACCACCTCAAAGTTATTCTTTCCAATCAATCCATTGGGCTATTCCTATAAGTGTCACAAACAGCCCTAGAGTTCGTACTAGAATAACACCTTAAGACACAAATCAACGAAAACCCTAATGTCACCTAGATACTCCAATGTCACCTCAAGTATCCGTGGGTATGATTATACGATATGCATCACACAATCTCAGATTCATCTATTCAACCAACACATAGAACCTCAAAGAGTGCCCCAAAGTTTCTACCGGAGAATCACGACGAAAACGTGTGCCAACCCCTATGCATAGGTTCATGGGCGGAACCCGCAAGTTGATCACCAAAACATACATCAAGTGAATCACATGATATCCCATTGTCATCACAGATACGCATGGCAAGACATACATCAAGTGTTCTCAAATATTTAAAGACTCAATCCGATAAGATAAATTCAAAGGGGAAACTCAATCCATTACAAGAGAGAGAGAGAGGGGGAGGAGAAACATCATAGGATCCAAATATAATAGCAAAGCTCGCGATACATCAAGATCGTATCACCTCAAGAACACGAGAGAGGAGAGAGAGAGAGATCAAACACATAGCTACTGGTACATACCCTCAGCCCCGAGGGAGAACTACTCCCTCCTCGTCATGGAGAGCACCGGGATGATGAAGATGGCCACCGGAGAGGGATTGCCCCCTCCTGTAGGGTGCCGGAACAAGTCTAGATTGGCTTTTGGTGGCTACGGAGGCTTCTGGCGACGGAACTCCCGATCTATTGTGCTCCCCATTCATTTTAGGGTATATGGAGATATATAGGCGGAAGAAGTACATCAGGGGAGCCACGAGGGGCCCACGAGGGTGGAGGGCGCGCCCAGGGGGTGGGCGCGCCCCCTGCCTCGTGGCTTCCTCGTTGCTTCCCTTACGTGGACTCCAAGTCTCCCGGGTTGCTTTCCTTCCAAAAATAAGTTCCATGAAGTTTCAGGTCAATTGGACTCCGTTTGATTTTCCTTTTCTGCGATACTCTAAAACAAGGAAAAAACAGAAACTGGCACTGGGCTCTAGGTTAATAGGTTAGTCCCAAAAATCATATAAAATAGCATATAAATGCATATAAAACATCCAAGGTTGATAATATAATAGCATGGAACAATCAAAAATTATAGATACGTTGGAGACGTAACAGCATCCCCAAGCTTAATTCCTGCTCGTCCTCGAGTAGATAAATGATAAAATCAGAATTTTTGATGTGGAATGCTACCTAACATATTCATCATGTATTTCTCTTTATTGTAGCAAGAATATTCAGATCCATAAGATTCAAGACAAAAGTTTAATATTGACATAAAAATAATAATACTTCAATCATACTAACAAAGCAATCATGTCTTCTCAAAATAACATGGCCAAAGAAAAAGCTATCCCTACAAAATCATATAGTCTGGCTATGCTCCATCTTCACCACACAACATATTTAAATCATGCACAACCCCTATGACAAGCCAAGCAATTGTTTCATACTTTTGATGTTCTCAAACCTTTTCAATCTTCACGCAATACATGAGCGTGAGCCATGGACATAGCACTATAGGTGGAATAGAATGGTGGTTGTGGAGAAGACAAAAAGGAGAATATAGTCGCACATCAACTAGGCGTATCAACAGGCTATGGAGATGCCCATTAATAGATATCAATGTGAGCGAGTAGGGATTGCCATGCAACGGATGCACTACAGCTATAAATGTATGAAAGCTCAACAAAAGAAATTAGTGGGTGTGCATCCAACTCGCTTGCTCATGAAGACCTAGGGCATTTTGAGGAAGCCCATCATTGGAATATACAAGCCAAGTTCTATAATGAAAATTTCCCACTAGTATATGAAAGTGACAAAACAAGAGACTCTCTATCATGAAGATCATGGTGCTACTTTGAAGCACAAGTGTGGTAAAAGGATAGTAGCATTGCCCTTCTCTCTTTTTCTCTCAATTTTTTATTTAGGCCTTTTCGCTTTTTTATGGCCTCTTTTCTCTTTTTTTATTTGGGCTTCTTTGGACTCTTTTATTTTTTTATTTTCATCCGGAGTCTCATCCCGACTTGTGGGGGAATCATAGTCTCCATCATCCTTTCCTCACTGGGACAATGCTCTAATAATGATGATCATCATACTTTATTTACTTACAACTCAAGAATTACAACTCGATACTTAGAACAAGATATGACTCTGTATGAATGCCTCTGGCAGTGTACCGGGATGTGCAATGATGCATGAGTGACATGTATGAAAGAATTATGAACGGTGGCTTTGCCACAAATACAATGTCAACTGCATGATCATGCAAAGTAATATGACAATGATGGAGCGTGTCATAATAAACGGAGCAGTGGAAGGTTGCATGGCAATATATCTAGGAATGGCTATGGAAATGCCATGATAGGTAGGTATGGTGGCTGTTTTGAGGAAGGTATATGGTGGGTTTATGGTACCGGCGAAAGTTGCACGGTACTAGAGAGGCTAGCAATGGTGGAAGGGTGAGAGTGTGTATAATCCATGGGCTCAACATTAGTCATAAAGAACTGACATACTTATCGCAAAAATCTATTAGTTATCAAAACAAAGTACTACGCGCATGCTCCTAGGGGGATAGATTGGTAGGAAAAGACCATCGCTCGTCCCCGACCGCCACTCATAAGGAAGACAATCAATAAATAAATCATGCTCCGACTTCATCACATAACGGTTCACCATACGTGCATGCTACGGGAATCACAAACTTCACCACAAGTATTTCTCAAATTCACAACTACTCAACTAGCATGATTCTAATATCACCATCTTCATATCTCAAAACAATCATCAAGTATCAAAATTCTCATAGTATTCAATGCACTTTATATGAAAGTTTTTATTATATCCCTCTTGGATGCCCATCATATTAGGACTAAATTCATAACCAAAGCAAATTACCATGCTGTTCTAAATACTCTCAAAATGATATAAGTGAAGCATGAGAGTTCATCTATTTATACAAAATAAAACCACCACCGTGCTCTAAAAAGATATAAGTGAAGCACTAGAGCAAATGACAAACTACTCCGAAAGATATAAGTGAAGATCAATGAGTAGTCGAACAATTATGCAACTATATGAAGACTCTAACATTTAATAATTTAAGGTCTTGGTATTTTATACAAACAGCGAGCAAAACTAAATAAAATAGCATTCTAAGAATGGCAAACATCATGTGAAGAAGCAAAAACTTAGGATCAACCGAAACTAACAGATAGTTGTTGTTGAAGAAGAAAGGTGGGATGCCAACCGGGGTATCCCCAAGCTTAGACGCTTGAGACTTCTTGAAATATTATCTTGGGATGCCTTGGTCATCCCCAAGCTTGATCTTTTGTGTCTCCTTAATTCCTCTCATATCACGGTCTCCCTAAATCTCAAAAGCTTTCATCCACACAAAACTCAACAAGGACTCGTGAGATAAGTTAGTATAAACCATTGCCAAACCTTATCATACTCTACTGTACTAAATCACTAAAAATATTATTCTACATCGCATACTAAATTACTCTGCATATTTAATAGTCCTATCCTCAAATAGAATCATTAAAGAAGCAAACATATGCAAACATAATAGCAATCTGCCTAAACAGGACAGTCCTGTAAAGAGTGCAGCAAGATCCATACTTCCCTAACTCCAAAAATTATGAAAGAAAATTCCCATTGTAGTAAATTTATCAGATCTTAATAAGCAAAAGGTTTGAACATTTTATCACATTCTGAATTTTCTTGGGAATTATTGCAACAGCGATAAACTTTCTGTTTTCAAACAGCAACATGTGGACTTGTAAAATAGGCATAGTAAAGGCTATCAATGCCACTTTTATTGAAATAAAATATGCAAAACATTGTTCTAAATAACAGAAAGCAAATCCTAACAAAATAAATTGACGCTCCAAGCAAAACACATATCATGTGGTGAATAAAAATATAGCTCCAAGTAAAGTTACCGATGAACGAAGACGAAAGAGGGGATGCCTTCCGGGGCATCCCCAAGATTAGGATCTTGGTTATCCTTGAATATTACCTTGGGGTGCCTTTGGAATCCCCAAGCTTAGGCTCTTGCCACTCCTTATTCCATAATCCATCGAATCTTTACCCAAAACTTGAAAACTTCACAACAGAAAACTTAACAGAAAAGTCGTAAGCTCCGTTAGTATAAGAAAATAAATCACCACTTCAAGGTACTGTAATGAAACCATTATTTATTTATATTTGTGTTAAACCTACTGTATTCCAACTTTTCTATGGTTCATAAACTCTATTACTAGCCATAGATTCATCAAAATAAACTCAATTACTAGCCATAGAACAGTTTGTAGTAATCCGTATCAAACGTATACTTCTGGAACTCATAAAATTCTCAAATAGATTGCTTGACGTGAGTAATTTTTCTATTAATCATATTCAAAAAGAATTAACTCAATAGCACTTTCCGAATAAAAACGGCAGCAATTCTTGTGAGCGCTAAAGTTTCTGTTTTTTACAGCAAGGTCAACAAGACTTTCCCCAAGTCTTCCCAATGGTTCTACTTGGCACAAACACTAATTAAAACATAAAAAATCAATCAAAACAGAGGCTAGATAAATTATTTATTACTAAACAGGAGAAAAAATCAAGGAATAAAAATAAAATTGGGTTGCCTCCCAACAAGCGCTATCGTTTAACGCCCCTAGCTAGGCATGATGATTTCAATGATGCTCACATAAAAGATAAGAATTGTAACATAAATAGAGCATCATGAAGAATATGACAAGCACATTTAAGTCTAACCCATTTCCTATGCATAGGGATTTCGTGAGCAAACAACTTGTGGGAACAATAATCAACTAGCATAGGAAGGCAAAACAAGTATAACTTTAAAACTTTAAGCACATAGATAGGGAACTTGATATTATTGCAACTCCTACAAGCATATATTCCTCCCTCATAATAATTTTCAGTAGCATCATGAACGAATTCAACAATATAACCATCAGATAAAGCATTCTTTTCATGATCTACTTGCATAGAAATTTTACTACTCTCCACATAAGCGAATTTCTTCTCATGAGTAGTAGTGGGAGCAAACTCAACAAAATAGCTATCATGGGATTTAAAATTGAAATCAAGATGACAAGTTTCATTGTTATCATTATAATTTAAAACATACATGTCATCACAATAATCATCATAGATAGGAGGCATGCTTTCATCATAATAAATTTTCTCATCAAAACTTGGGGGACTAAAAATATCATCTTCATCAAACATAGCTTCCCCAAGATTGTGGCTTTGCATATCATTAGCATCATGGATATTCAAGGAATTCATTCTAACAACATTGCAATCATGCTCATCATTCAAATATTTAGTGCCAAACATTTTAATGCATTCTTCTTCTAACACTTTGGCACAATTTTCCTTTCCATCATACTCACGAAAGATATCAAAAAGATGAAGTGTATGAGGTAGACTCAATTACATTTTTTATATAGTTTTCTTTTATAGACTAAACTAGTGATAAAACACGAAACTAAAAGACTCTATTGCAAGACCTAAAGATATACCTTCAAGCGCTCACCTCCCCGGCAACAGCGCCAAAAAAGAGCTTGATGTCTACTACACAACCTTCTTCTTGTAGACGTTGTTGGGCCTCCAAGTGCAGAGGTTTGTAGGACAGTAGCAAATTTCCCTCAAGTGGATGACCTAAGGTTTATCAATCCATAGGAGGCGTAGGATGAAGATGGTCTCTCTCAAGCAACCCTGCAACCAAATAACAAAGAGTCTCTTGTGTCCCCAACACACCCAATACAATGGTAATTGTATAGATGCACTAGTTCGGCAAGAGATGGTGATACAAGTGCAATATGGATAGTAGATAATAGTTTTTTTAATCTGAAAATATAAAAACAGCAAGGTAACTAATGATAAAAGTGAGCATAAACGGTATTGCAATGATAGGAAACAAGGCCTAGGGTTCATACTTTCGCTAGTGCAAGTCCTCTCAACAATAATAACATAATTGGATCACATAACTATCCCTCAACATGCAACAAAGAGTCACTCCAAAGTCACTAATAGCGGAGAACAAACGAAGAGATTATGGTAGGGTACGAAACCACCTCAAAGTTATTCTTTCCAATCAATCCGTTGGGCTATTCCTATAAGTGTCACAAACAGCCCTAGAGTTCGTACTAGAATAACACCTTAAGACACAAATCAACCAAAACCCTAATGTCACCTAGATACTCCAATGTCACCTCAAGTATCCGTGGGTATGATTATACGATATGCATCACACAATCTCAGATTCATCTATTCAACCAACACATAGAACCTCAAAGAGTGCCCCAAAGTTTCTACCAGAGAATCACGACGAAAACGTGTGCCAACCCCTATGCATAGGTTCATGGGCGGAACCCGCAAGTTGATCACCAAAACATACATCAAGTGAATCACGTGATATCCCATTGTCATCACATATACGCACGGCGAGACATACATCAAGTGTTCTCAAATCTTTAAAGACTCAATCCGATAAGATAACTTCAAAGGGGAAACTCAATCCATTACAAGAGAGAGAGGGGGAGGAGAAACATCATAGGATCCAAATATAATAGCAAAGCTTGCGATACATCAAGATCGTATCACCTCAAGAACACGAGAGAGAGAGAGATCAAACACATAGCTACTGGTACATACCCTCAGCCTCGAGGGAGAACTACTCCCTCCTCGTCATGGAGAGCACCGGGATGATGAAGATGGCCATCGGAGAGGGATTGCCCCCTCCGGCAGGGTGCCGGAACGGGTCTAGATTGGCTTTCGGTGGCTACGGAGGCTTCTGGCAGCGGAACTCCCGATCTATTGTGCTCCCCGATCGTTTTAGGATATATGGAGATATATAGGCGGAAGAAGTACGTTAAGGGAGCCACGAGGGGCCCACGAGGGTGGAGGGCGCGCCTAGGGGGGGTGGGCGCGCCCCCTGCCTCATGGCTTCCTCGTTGCTTCCCTTACGTGGACTCCAAGTCTCCCGGGTTGCTTTCCTTCCAAAAAATAACTTCCGTGAAGTTTCAGGTCAATTGGACTCCGTTTGATTTTCCTTTTCTGCGATACTCTAAAACAAGGAAAAAACAGAAACTGGCACTGGGCTCCCAAAAATCATATAAAATAGCATATAAATGCATATAAAACATCCAAGGTTGATAATATAATAGCATGGAATAATCAAAAATTATAGATACGTTGGAGACGTATCACCTGGTTTTTTCTGGAATAATGTGATTTTATAGTATCACGGGGGGTTCATCAGCAGGGCCACCAGGTGGGTACAACCCACCTGGGCACGCCAGGGAGGGGGCGCGCCCTGGTGGGTTGTGCCCACCTAGGGGCCCCTCTCCGGTGGGTCTTGGCTCTAGAAATTCTTATTATCTCTCTAAAAAGTTTCATTCCATTCCAAGAACTTTCATTTCTGCACAAAACAACACCATGGTAGTTCTGCTGAAAACAGCGTTAGTTTGTGGTTAGTTTCATTCAAATCATGCAAATTAGAGTCCAAAACAAGAGGAAAAGTGTGAGAAAAAGTAGATACGTTGGAGACATATCAGGCTCTAAGTTAATAGGTTAGTCCCAAAAATCATATAAAATAGCATATTGATGCATATAAAACATCCAAAACAGATAATATAATAGCATGGAACAATCAAAAATTATAGATACGTTGGAGACGTATCAAGCATCCCCAAGCTTAATTCCTGCTCGTCCTTGAGTAGGTAATGATAAAAACAGAATTTTTGATGTGGAATGCTACCTAACATATTTATCCATGTAATTCTCTTTATTGTGGCATGAATGTTCAGATTCGTAAGATTCAAAACAAGAGTTTAATATTGACATAAAAACAATAATACTTAAAGCATACTAACAAAGTAATCATGTCTTCTCAAAATAACATGGCCAAATAAATCTTATCCCTACAAAATCATATAGTCTGGCTATGCTCCATCTTCATCACACAAAGTATTCAAATCATGCACAACCCCGATGACAATGATGATGTATGTCCTAATAAACGGAATGGTGGAAAGTTGCATGGCAATATATCTCGGAATGGCTATGGAAATGCCATAATAGGTAGGTATGGTGGCTGTTTTGAGGAAGTATATGTGGTGGGTTTATGGTACCGGCGAAAGTTGTGCGGTACTAGAGAGGCTAGCAATGGCAGAAAGGTGAGAGTGTGTATAATCCATGGACTCAACATTAGTCATAAAGAACTCACATACTTATTGAAAAAATCTATTAGTCATCAAAATAAAGTACTACATGCATGCTCCTAGTGGGATAGAATGGTAGGAAAAGACCATCGCTCGTCCCCGACCGCCACTCATAAGGAAGACAATCAATAAATAAATCATGCTCCGACTTCATCACATAACAGTTCACTATACCTGCATGCTATGGGAATCATAAACCTCAACATAAGTATTTCTCAAATTCACAACTACTTACTAGAATTAATCTAATATCACCATCTTCATATCTCAAAACAATCATAAGGAATCAAACTTCTCATAGTATTCAATGCACTTTATATGGAAGTTTTTATTATATCCTTCTTGGATGCCTATCATATTAGGACTAATTTTATAACCAAAGAAAATTACCATGATGTTCTAAATGCTCTCAAAATAATATAAGTGAAGTACGAGAGTTCATCAATTTCTATAAAATAAAACCACCGCCATGCTCTAAAAAGATATAAGTGAAGCACTAGAGCAATTTTGCCTAGCTCAAAAGATATAAGTGAAGCACATAGAGTATTCTAATAAATCACGATTCATGTGTGTCTCTCCCAAAAGGTGTGTACAGCAAAGATGATCATGTCAAACTAAAAAGCAAAGACTCAAATCATACAAGACGCTCCAAGCAAAACACATATCATGTGGTGAATAAAAATATAGCCTCAAGTAAAATTACCGATAGACGATGCCGAAAGAGGGGATGCCTTCCCGGGCATCCCCAAGCTTAGGCTTTTTTAAATCTTTGAATATTACCTTGGTGTGCCTTGGGAATCCCCAAGCTTAGGCTCTTGCCACTCCTTATTCCATAGTCCATCAAATTCTTACCCAAAACTTGAAAACTTCACAACACAAAACTCCAACAGAAAATCTCGTAAGCTCCGTTAGTATAAGAAAATAAATCACCACTTTTGGTACAGTTGTGAACTCATTCTTTATTTATATTGGTTTAATATCTACTGTATTCCAACTTTTCCATGGTTCATACCCCCCGATAGTAGCCATAGATGCATCAAAATAAGCAAACAACATGCGAAAAACAGAATCTGTCAAAAACAGAATAGTCTGTAGCAATATGGAGATTGTGAATACTTCTGTCACTCAAAAAATCCCGAAAAATTAGGAAGTCCTAGAAAATTTCTTTATTAATCCTCTTCAGAAAGAATCAGTATTTTATCATGCTTCTATTAAAAATAATAATTGTTTTTGTGAGCGCAAAAGTTTCTGTTTTTCAGCAGGATCAAATTAACTATCACCGTAGGCTATCCCAAAGGTCTTACTTGGCACAAACACTAATTAAAACACAAAACCACATCTAACCAGAGGTATGTGAAATATTTATTGCTAAACAGGACCTAAAAAGCAAGAACAAAAATAAAATTGGGTTGCCTCCCAACAAGAGCTATTGTTTAACGCCCCTAGCTAGGCATAAAAACATGGATAGATCTAAGTATTATCATCTTTGACATGCAATCCATAAGTGGCTCTCATAATAGATTCATAAGGCAATTTAATTTTATTTCTAGGGAAGTGTTCCATGCCTTTCCTGAATGGAAATTGAAATCTAATGTTTCCTTCTTTCATATCAATAATTGCACCAATTGTTCTGAGAAAAGGTCTACCAAGGATAATAGGACATGTAGGATTGCAATCTATATCAAGAACAATGAAATCTACGGGCATATAATTCCTATTTGCAACAATAAGAACATCATTAATCCTTCCCATAGGTTTCATAATAGTGGAATCCGCAAGATGCAAATTTAAGGAACAATTATCAAATTCACGGAAACCTAACACATCACATAAAGTTTTAGGAATCGTGGAAACACTAGCACATAAATCACACAAAGCACACACTAGATAAATTGTTGGCCGTGCGCGGCGCCCACCTCCACTGTTGACACCCCCGGTCATATTTTCGTAGTGCTTAGGCGAAGCCCTGCGGAGATCACTTCACCATCACCGTCACCATGCCGTCGTGCTGACGGAACTCATCTACTACCTCGACGTCTTGCTGAAGGAAATATGCCCTAGAGGCAATAATAAAGTTATTATTTATATTTCCTTATATCATGATAAATGTTTATTATTCATGCTAGAATTGTATTAACCGGAAACTTGATACATGTGTGGATGCATAGACAAAACACAGTGTCCCTAGTAAGCCTCTACTAGACTAGCTCATTAATCAAAGATGGTTAAGTTTCCTAACCATAGACATGTGTTTTCATTTGATAAACGGGATCACATCATTAGGATAATGATGTGATGGACAAGACCCATCCATTAGCTTAGCATGTCGATCGTTCAGTTCTATAGCTTTCTTCATGTCATATACATATTCCTTTGACTATGAGATTATGCAACTCCCGGATACCGGAGGAATACCTTGTGTGCTATCAAACGTCACAACGTAACTGGGTGATTATAGAGATGCTATACAGGTATCTCCAAAGGTGTTTGTTGGGTCGGCATAGATCGAGATTAGGATTTGTCACTCCGAGTATTGATACGTCTCCGTCGTAACTATAATTTTTGATTGTTTCATGCCAATATTATACAACTTTTATAAACTTTTGGCAACATTTTATATGATTTATTTGGACTAACATATTGATCCAGTGCCCAGTGTCAGTTCCTGTTTGTTGCATGTTTTTTGTTTCGTAGAAAATCCATATCAAACGAAGTCCAAACGCGATAAAAATGTACAGAGAATTATTTTGGAATATATGTGATTTTTGGGAGTTGGAATCATCGCAATCGGGGGCCCATAGTGCCCACAAGACACCAGGGCATGCCCCGGGGGCCAGGCGCGTGGTGGTGGGTTGTGCTCACCTCGTATGTCGGTTGGGGCTCTACTTCGGGCACAAGGAAGCTTATATCCGGAAAAAATCGTGTTAAAATCTCAATGCAATCGGAGTTACGGATCTCCGGGAAATATAAGAAACGGTTTTCCGCCAGATCTGGGGAACGCGAAATAGAAGAGAACAGAGAGGGAGATCCAAACTCGGAGGGGAACCCGCCCCTCCACCCCCATGGAGGCCATGGACCAGAGGGGACTCTCCTCCCATCCAGGGGAGGCCAAGGAAGAAGAAGAAGGAGGGGGCTCTCTCCCCCTCCCTCCTGGTGGCGCCGGAACTCTGCCGGGGCTAGGATCATGACGGCAATCTACATCAACAATCTTGCTACCGTCAACACCAACTCCCCCCCTCTATGCAGCGGTGTAACCTCCCTTCTCCCTGCTGTAATCTCTACTTAAACATGGTGCTCAACTCCATATATTATTTCCTAATGATATTTGGCTATCATATGATGTTTGAGTAGATCTGTTTTGTCCTGTGGGTTAATCGTGATCTTGGTTGGTATGATTGTATATTTTATTTATGGTACTGTCCTACGGTGCCCTCCATATCGCGCAAATGTGAGGGGTCCCTGCTGTAGGGTGTTGCAATACGTTCATGGTTCGCTTATGGTGGGTTGCGAGAGTGACAGAAGCTTAAACCCGAGTAAGTGAGGTATGGCATATGGGAGTGAAGAGGACTTGATACTTAATGCTATGGTTGGGTTTCACGACCTTAATGATCTTTAGTAGTTGCAGATGCTTTCTAGGGGTCCAATCATAAGTGCATATGATCCTAGTAGAGAAAGTATGTTAGCTCATGCCTCTCCCTCATATAAAATTACAAGAATGATTACCGGCACTTGTCATCGATTGCCTAGGGACAAATGACTTTCTTGTTGACAAAATCTATCCACTTTCATTACCTTGCAATTTATTCATAGTTTTATTCTCGCAAAGTACTCGTAGTTTTATCCTTGCAAAATAGTTTCATACTTGTTCTAAGTAAAGCAAACGTCAAGTGTGCATAGAGTTGTATCGGTGGTCAATAGAACTTGAGGGAATATTTGTTCTACCTTTAGCTCCTCGTTGGGTTCTGTCATGGAATTGTCACGGCAGATGTCCTAGTGTGAGGACTTAGTTGTGAGGCCAACGCATCTATGTGTTAGCTTGAGAGGGGTTGAGCGGAATCGAGAGACGCAGCGCAAGACAAGGATTTAGACAGCTTCGGGCCCCGGGAAACATCATCCGGTAATAACCCTACGTGTTGTTTGAGGCTAGGTCTTATTATCATCACGAGGGAGTCACCGTAAACCGGCTCTCCCGGTTATGTCTAGCCCTAAGATTGTCTCTCCCCTTTACGGGGTGCCCTGCCCCTCCTTATATATGTTGAAGGGGCGGGTTACATGTAGAGTCCTTGTCTGACTAAGACTTAAATTATTCTGACTTCTCTTCATGGGCTTCTTAATGTCTTGGGCTTCATAACGTCTTGGGCTTCATAACGTCTCGGGCTTCATAACCCCTGGCAACTGAGTTATCATTGTCTGCCGGGTTATGACTGGTGCCGGTTTATGATTATTTGCCGGGTTATGACTGGTGCCGGTTTATGATTGTCTGCCGGGTTATGACTGGTGCCGGTTTATGATTGTCTGCCGGTTTATGTCTGGTGCCGGTTTATCACTGTCTGCCTTAACTCCTGCCGGTTTATCATCCGACTTAACTCCTACCGGGTTATCATCTGACTTAACTCCTTCCGGGTTATCATCTGACTTAACTCCTGCCGGGTTATCATCTGATTTAACTCCTGCTGGTTTATCAGGTCCCAGCCGGGTTATAACTCTCGCCGGGTCATACCGCGGGGTATATCCCCGACAGGTTCGACACTTTTATTTATCGAAGAAGGCTACAAACGATCCCCTATACTTGTGGGTTATCAAGTATCGAAGAGGTATCTCTGGGCCCCCTCGGTAATACACATCATAATAAGCCTTGCAAGCAATGTGACTAATGAGTTAGTTGTGGGATGATTTATTACGGAACGAGTAAAGAGACTTGTCGGTAACTAGATTGAACTAGGTATGAAGATACCAACGATCGAATCTCGGGCAAGTAACATACTGATGACAAAGGGAATAATGTATGTTGTCATTACGGTACGACCGATAAAGATCTTCATAGAATATGTGGGAACCAATATGAGCATCCAGGTTCCGTTGTTGGTTATTGACCGGAGAGGTGTCTCGGTCATGTCTACATAGTTCTCGAACCCATAGGGTCCGCACGCTTAACGTTCGATGACGATTTCGAATTATATGAGTTATGTGATTTGGTGACTGAATGTTGTTCGGAGTCTCGGATGAGATCACGGACATGACGAGGAGTATCGAACTGGTCGAGAGGTAAATATTGATATATACGACGGTGGTATTCAGACACTGGAAGTGTTCCAGGGGTACCGGGTACATATCGGATCACCGGAGGTGGTTTCGGGCATCCCCCCGGCAACTACATGGGCCTAATGGGACAAGAAGGGGACAGACCAGCCCCTAAGGGGCTGGTACGCCCCATGTAGGCCGAAATAGGAGGGGAAGGAAAGAGGAGAAGAAATAAAGGAAGGGGAGGAATTTGGCCTCCCCCTTCCTTTCCTCCTCCCTCCTCCTTCCTTCCTCCTCCGGAAGTTATGGTAAGGGGGGGTTACACTAGGGCCCCAAGTAGGATTCCTCCTACTTAGGCGCCCCCTTGGTTGCTCCCTCTCCCTCCATAAACACTATTCTGATCACGGGATTAGAATAATATTCTGATCACAACCTGACCTGCCCCGCTAGTAGTACGTTGAACTTCCGTGTGAACTAGGTTGAACTTCCGCCAACATTGCCCAAATGGGGCTTGCGATATACCGTTGGAAAGCTATGGACCCCAATATCATGACCCAACTTAAATTTTTGGCAAAATATAAGCGGTTTAAGAGCAGTTTTGAAAGTCGTTTTTTCTTCGCACAAAAAATGTGAATCGTATTTTCGATCGCATTTCTAAACCGTTTATCGGAATGAGGCATATAATATGGCGTTGGAAAGCTGCTGCAAAACTGCTCCTTCCACATGTTGAAAGTTTTCTCTAATTCCCTATGGTTAAAGAGTAATTTGAAAAAACGTAAAATTTCATAAACCGAACAGCTGAGTTTGTTTTTTCGATGTCATTTCTAAACGGCTAATCCAATGGAGGCATATGATATGGCGTTGAAAAGCTTATAAAAATGCGCTACTTTTCATCTTGAAAGTTTTTTTTCTAATTTTGAATGGTTTAAGAGTAATTTAGAAAATGGTCCAAGTCCTACCGAGTTCGTATTTTCGAGCTAATTTTTTAACCGCGCATCCGAATGCATATGGCGTTGGAAAGCTTGAACAAATGCGAAACTTTTTGGTACGTATTGTTTCTCCCAATTCTTTATGGTTTTAAGTCAGTTTTGAAAATGGCAAAAAACGTATTTTCGCTATAATTTCTACAAACTTTATCGGAATTGGGAAAATAATATACCGTTGAAAAGCGATGGAAAATGCGAAACTTTTTCATGTTGATGGTTTTCCCTGATTCTTAGCTGTTTTCAAGTAATTTCGTAAACGGCGGGATCATTCGTTCTGCCTCTATCGCGAAACAGATTCTTCGAAAATGCAACGCGTGAAGAACCTGAACTTCTCAGCATGTCTACCTGAACTTCACTCTGTTTTCGACGTGCTTTTTTTGCTCGCAGATCTCCATCCACTACTCGTAGTTCTCCATCCACTCACCGGAATTGAGCAAATGACATACCGTTCGAAAGCTGCTGTAAACATGCAAATTTCCCGTGTTGATCGTTTTTTCATACTCGCGTCATTTTAAAAGTTTTTCATCTAAAATTCATCCACTATAGTAGTTGAACTTCCTGCTGTTTTCAGTTGAACTTCTGTGACGTATTTTCGTTTGTCATTTTCTCATCCATCGTCAGTGTTACACAAATGATATTTCTTTTGTACAAATTTCTCTTACAATATTTTTTTAACTTTCTCCGACAAAGTACTTGAACTTGTAACAACAAAACTTTTAGTCTTTGCTTTTTTATTCTTTTTAATACAAAATGCACATCGTGTAGTACATGAACTTCTGGCAGTTATCAACTTGAACCTCTCTCGGTTACGTGAAAATATTTGAGTTTTTAATGGATTTTTCATCTGATTTTTCTTAATATTTTTTATGAGTTTTGAAGCGCTCTATTTTTAATATTTGAACTTCTTGTTATTTTATTTTTGAACTTCTTGTTTCCATTCTTTAATAACGAGGAAAATCTGAGTTTTCTATAATAATCGAACTTCTCCATCTTTTTAATATGGCCTTCCTGGTTTTATTTCTTAATCCTTTTTTATGAAATTTTGAAGCGTTATATTTTTTAAAAGTTGAAATTCTTGTTTTTTATTTTTGAACTTCTTGTTTCCATTCTTTAATAACGAGGAAAATCTGAGTTTTCTATAATCATCGAACTTCTCCATCTTTTTAATATGGACTTCCTGGTTTTATTTATTAATCTTTTTATGAATTTTGAAGCGCTCTATTTTTAAAAGTTGACATTCTTGTTATTTTTTTTGAACTTCTTGTTTTCACTCTTTAATAACGAGGAAAATCTGAGTTTTCTATAATCATCGAACTTCTCCATCTTTTTAATATGGACTTCCTGGTTTTATTTTCTTAATCTTTATAATTTGAATTTTTTCTTTTTTTCTTTTTGAAAACAAATTGCTCCCAAATAATAACTGAAGTTCTTTGTGAATTTAGAGAATTATTTTAAAATGCAAAAAACAATTTTTTTTTGTTTTCGAACATGGAAATGCAAGGTGAACATATCTCGCAAGAATTTTTGAACTTCCCTGGACAGACCACGTGAATTTTTTGAAACAAACCTTTTAAGCTTTTAGTTTTCTATTCTTATATTCTTATCTAAAACATATTCAGTGTAGTAGTTGAACTTCCCATTGTTTTCACATTAAACTTCTGTTACGTATTTTTGTTCAACCTCTCTCACAAGAATTTTTGAACTTTATCGTGCCGAGCACTTGAACTTCTAACAACAAAACCTTTAGCCTTTGCTTTTTCATTAAAAAAATTCATACAAAATGCACATCGTGTAGTACGTGAACTTCTGGCAGTTATCAACCTGAATTTCTATTAGTTACGTGAAAATATCTGAGTTTTTTATGAATATTAATCTGAATTTCTTAATCCTTTTTTATGAATTCTGAAGCGATCTATTTTGAAACTTTGAACTTCTTGTTATTTTATTTTTGAACTTCTTATTTCCATTATTTAATAACTAGGGAAATCTGAGTTTTCTATAATCATCGAACTTCTCCATCTTTTTAATATGGACTTCCTGGTTTTTTATTAAACTTTTTTATGAAATTTTGAAGCACTCTATTTTTAAAAGTTGAACTTCTTGTTGTTTAATTTTTGAACTTCTTGTTTCCATTCTTTAATAACGAGAAAAATCTGAGTTTTCTATAATCATCGAGCTTCTCCATCTTTTTAATATGGACTTCCTGGTTTTATTTCTTAATATTTTTTATGAAATTTTGAAGCACTCTATTATTAAAAGTTTTAGGCATTTTTTGCTGTCGGTGAAATGGCATAGGCGGTTCTTTTTTTATTGATGAATTTCTTTAGTATGTGGTACACATGAACTTAGAAATTTCTTAAACATGAACTTCGCATACTATTGAAATTCAAGAAAATTACACATAACTATATACATACACTTCGTGTGCTACATGCACGACCAACACATTAGCAAACTTAGTACAAACATACATAAGTAGCAGCACACTAACATTATATTGTTTTTGTTCTGATCATTCAGAATGGTGTACCTTCCAAGAGGATGGAAAATGATATATCTACAGGAAGACCATCCGTAGAAAAGCAACATCATAATCTTTAACCATGGACAAT
This sequence comes from Triticum urartu, assembly GCF_003073215.2. NCBI lineage: Eukaryota > Viridiplantae > Streptophyta > Magnoliopsida > Poales > Poaceae > Triticum > Triticum urartu. Next base: position 530,277,053 of record NC_053028.1, on the reverse strand, counting down.
AGCAGGTTCAAACACAAAACCAAGGACTATATTAGCTAAACTCTCGCAGAAATCCCTCTAATATTCTAGTTGAACTTCAACAGTAGCGCACCAACATTAGCTAGAGGGCAAGGCAGGCCACATCAACAACAACTAGCAGCGACCAGCAAATGGAGGTTGGGTTGTGATGGTGGCACCGAGATGGAGGAGGTATCGGGGCATGGCAGGAAAAAATAACTATGATTGAATAGTCTCCATTAGGTAGGTAGTCGTTACAAGAAAAGAAATAGCAAGTACATTAAGTTTTAGTGCCTCTTTTCACACACATGTGCAACAAAATTGGCATTCCTTCTTATATAGATGAAATTGAACCTTTGGAAACTTGTGAGATATGAACGCATCTCTTGAAAGACATCGACCGCCTCATAAAAAGACTTGGAATCCTCTGACATCGTGCATCAAACTTGGCCTTCAGTCTCAATAATATTATTTCATAATCCTTTTTCAATCACGATCAACATGGTTGTCCCTACAGGCCAATTATCAACTTTACGATTATGAAAGTACTAGCTTTCGGCAAAATGTGTACGAGCTACTAAAGAAACTGAAGATAGTTGCAAACAATATACGAGCTACAGCCTAGCAATTTGCAAGCACTTGAGTGAAGGCAGCACCTTTGTTCTTCTTGAACTTCTCATTTTTCTGATTCTGAACTTGTTGTTGTTATTTATTTTTTACAACTGCCGGTGCTGGGAGGCCGGCTTCACTCCATCAGGTAGCCGCGTCCACCTCCGCAAAAGACAGCGAGCAGGGGAGGAAGGAGAGACAGACCTGGCAGCAAGCGGGGGAGGAGCCGGAGCAGTGCTACATCAGGGATGCATGGTGAACTTGAACCTGAAGTGCAGAACACACATGAAAAACACTCTTAAGTAATCCAAGCCATATCAGTTAGTAGGCAAGGACTAAGCTAGAAGGGAAAACGAACACACAAAACTAGTACTGTTGCACTGGGACATTTAAGCCAACATTTTGCGTGCACACACAAAAAACTAGAGAAGTGGAGAGTAAAGAAGAAGAGATGAGGCATGGTGGGTAGGGAACCTGCGGTGCTGCATCCGCATTCAGGGACGGGCCGGGGACGAAGGAGCTTGCTGGAGCAGCACCACCCCATGCACGCAAAATTGGAGCTAGTTGAGATGAGATGCGTCCTGGAAGAGTTGCCCTACTGCTGTGGCACAACTTGGACTGCAGCGAACCCACACAGTTTTTGTTGATGCATACGCGAGGGAGGAGATGAGCTTCAATCAGCATCAATTAGCCCACACACATTTCGCGAGCACAGCAGCCCCGATCCAGGGAGTGGTGGCCGGACGGCTGTGAACAGCCAGCGTCGTGCTTTGCAGGCCGGGTCCTAGTGGTGGCGCACATCATGCGGGAGGATGCAAGGTCGGCGGCCTTGTCACAAGGCAGTGGCCTATCGGGAGCCAGATGTTGAGATCCATCTTACCTCGCACGGTAGTGGCGAACGGCTGCAACTGGAGTCGTTGGACTGCAACGATGGGATTGAGCTGGAGGATGCAATGACGGAGGCAGCATGCACATCAGTGCCGAGCAAAATAATGTGCCCATTTTTGTTTGCCTGCATTATAAAATGTTTTTCAAGAGATTCCATATGCTACTGCTAGTTATCAATAAATTGGAGCGATACAAAATCAAATTCCTGATACAATACATTTTTAATCTTGAACTCACGAAGGTTACAACAGAGAACAATCCCTGGTTTCTCAAAGTGGAATTCATGCCCTTTTTATGTTTAACATAGTGAACTTTCTCTTTTGTATTTTAACCAGAACTTTGTAAGGTTTGCATACTGAACTTCCTGTCTTTTTAGCACAAATAACAGCAGCAAGTTTTTGTAAATTGTAAGAATTCAGTGCAGTGCGCACGCACCAGTAGCAGCTAGCAAGCGGCGACTGTAGCAGTAGCTAGCAGCGGCCATTACAAAAGGATTTCTGACAAACATCATCTAGCATATTGTGTGGTACCTGAGGCAGGAGGTTGGGGAGCCGGAGGTGACAAGAGGCAGGGGAGAAGCACACGATAGTCGGGGGACTTCAATGAGGATAGCTAGAGTAGCAGGGCGGAGGCTGGAGAAGAAGTTCAAGCTTGACGATGAAGCTGTCCATGGTGAGATGGAGATGCGTCGGTGAGGGACGCATGCAGGAGGGATACGGCGACCGGAGGTCACGAGACCAAGGCATCTGACCCCTGCCGTCGGCGTCGGACCCCTAAACGACGGCTTCGCCGGAGACATGGGCCTGTAACCCGGTCCTTGAGGGGGCGACACGCGTGGTCAGGGCAGGCGACGATGCTTGATTCGGTGGATGCGGCGGGCACGCGGGATTGAGACGTCGGCGGCAGCTTCGCGGGAGGAGGCCGGTGGGAGGTTGAGGCGGACCACGACGGTGCATCGAGTAGCTCGGGAGGACGTGCCACATGGGGATTGGAGGAGGCCCCGCTGACGGTAGGCGGCAATGGGGGCTGCGGGGCGCTGCGGCCAGCGGCGGTGGGTGGAGGCGTGGTGCCGGTGGCTTGGGGTGGGCGGCACGCCGGTGGCCGACGGAGGTGGGTGGAGGCGCGCCAGATCGGGGTGGTGGGGAATCGTGGGTGGTGGCTGGAATTGTTCGTGGGGATGTGTCTTTTTTTTCACGGGCTCTAGAGTTCGAAAACATGCCATCGATCCTATATAGACGAGAAGTTATCAGAATAACTATTCTGATCCTAGGATCATAATAGTGTTACTCTATATATATATATGAGGGGGGAGGCACCTAGAACACACAACAACATCTGTTAGCCGTGTGCGGCGCCTCCCTCCACAGTTTACTCCTCTGGTCAAATTGTCGTAGTGCTTAGGCGAAACCCTACGCGGATCACTTCACCATCACCGTCACCACGCCGTCGTGCTGACGAAACTCTCCCTCGACACTTTGCAGGATCAAGAGTTCGAGGGACGTCATCAAGCTGAATGTGTGCAGAACTCGGAGGTAGCCTACGTTCGGTGCTTGATCGGTCGGAACAAGAAGAAGTTCGACTACATCAACGGCGTTGTCGAACGCTTCCGCTTTCGGTCTACGAGTGTACATGGACACACTCTCCCCCTCTTGTTGCTATGCATATCCTAGATAGATCTTGCGTGAGCGTAGGAATTTTTTTGGAATTGCATGCTATTTTTCCCAACACTTGTTGGATCAAGAAGGCGAGGGACGTCACCGAGCTGAACGTGTGTAGAACACGGAGGTGCCGTACGTTCGGTACTAGATCGGTTGGATCGCGAAGAAAGTTTGACTAGATCATGAAGGAAATATTCCCCAGAGGCAATAATAAAGTTGTTATTTATATTTCCTTATATCATGATAAATGTTTATTATTCATGCTAGAATTGTATTAACTAGAAACTTAGTACATGTGTGAATACATAGACAAAACAGAGTGTCCCTAGTATGCCTCTACTTGACTAGCTCGTTAATCAAAGATGGTTAAGTTTCCTGACCATAGACATGTGTTGTCATTTGATGAACGGGGTCACATCATTAGAGAATGATGTGATGGACAAGACCCATCCATTAGCTTAGCATAAATGATCGTTTAGTTTTATTGCTATTTCTTTCATCATGACTTATACATGTTCCTCTGACTATGAGATTATGAAACTCCCGAATACTGGAGGAACACCTTGTGTGCTGTCAAACGTCACAACGTAACTGGGTGATTATAAAGATGCTCTACAGGTGTCTCCGATGGTGTTTGTTGAGTTGGCATAAATTGAGATTAGGATTTGTCACTCCGATTGTCGGAGAGGTATCTCTGGGCCCTCTCGGTAATGCACATCACTATAAGCCTTGCAAGCAATGTGATTAATGAGTTAGTTGCGGGATGTTGCATTACGGAACGAGTAAAGAGACTTGACGGTAACGATATTGAAATAGGTATGATTATACCGACGATCGAATCTCGGGAAAGTAACATACCGATGACAAAGGGAACAACGTATGTTGTTATGCGGTTTGACCGATAAAGATCTTCGTAGAATATGTAGGAGCCAATACGAGCATCCAAGTTCCGCTATTGGTTATTGACCGGAGATGTGTCCCGGTCATGTCTACATAGTTCTTGAACCTGTAGGGTCCACATGCTTAACGTTCGATGACAATTTGTATTATGAGTTATGTGATTTGATGTACCGAAGGTTGTTCAGAGTCCTGGATGAGATCACAGACATGACGAGGAGTCTCGAAATAGTCGAGACATAAAGATCGATATATTGGAAGGCTATATTCAGACACCGGAAAGGTTCCGAGTGGTTCGGCTATTTTTTTGGTGTACCGGGGAGTTACGGGAATTCGTCCGGGAAGTAGTGGGCCTTAATGGGCCATATGGGAAAGGAGAGAAGGGCCTCAAGGGTTGGCCGCGCGCCCCCCATGGCAAGTCCGAATTGGACTAGGGAGGGGGCGGCTCCCCCCTCTATTTCCTTCTTCCTCTCCTACTCCTTCCCTCTCTCCCCTCTTGGAAAAGGAAGGGGACTCCAACTAGGATTGGGAATCCTAGTTGGACTCCCCCTATAGGCGTGCCCCTCCTAGGCCGGCCTCCTCCTCCTCCCTCCTTTATATACGTGGGCAGGGGTGATGTCTACTACACAACCTTCTTCTTGTAGACGTTGTTGGGCCTCCAAGTGCAAAGGTTTGTAGGACAGTAGCAAATTTCCCTCAAGTGGATGACCTAAGGTTTATCAATCCGTAGGAGGCGTAGGATGAAGATGGTCTCTCTCAAGCAACCCTGCAACCAAATAACAAAGAGTCTCTTGTGTCCCCAACACACCCAATACAATGGTAAATTGTATAGGTGCACTAGTTCGACGAAGAGAGGGTGATACAAGTAGTATATGGATAGTAGATAAAGGTATTTGTAATCTGAAATTATAAAAACAGCAAGGTAACTAATGATAAAAGTGAGCGTAAACAGTATTGCAATGGTAGGAAACAAGGCCTAGGGTTCATACTTTCACTAGTGCAAGTCCTCTCAACAATAATAGCATAATTGGATCACATAACTATCCCTCAACATGCAACAAAGAGTCACTCCAAAGTCACTAATAGCGGAGAACAAACGAAGAGATTATGGTAGGGTACGAAACCACCTCAAAGTTATTCTTTCCAATCAATCTGTTGGGCTATTCCTATAAGTGTCACAAACAGCCCTAGAGTTCGTACTAGAATAACACCTTAAGACACACATCAACCAAAACCCTAATGTCACCTAGATACTCCAATGCCACCTCAAGTATCCGTGGGTATGATTATACGATATGCATCACACAATCTCAGATTCATATATTCAACCAACACAAAGGACCTCAAAGAGTGCCCCAAAGTTTCTACCGGAGAATCACGACGAAAACGTGTGCCAACCCCTATGCATAGGTTCATGGGCGGAACCCGCAAGTTGATCACCAAAACATACATCAAGTGAATCACGTGATATCCCATTGTCACCACAGATATCCACGGCAAGACATACATCAAGTGTTCTCAAATCTTTAAAGACTCAATCTGATAAGATAACTCCAAAGGGGAAACTCAATTCATTACAAGAGAGTAGAGGGGGGAAGAAACATCATAGGATCCAAATATAATAGCAAAGCTCGCGATACATCAAGATCGTATCATCTCAAGAACACGAGAGAGAGAGAGATCAAACACATAGCTACTGGTACATACCCTCAGGCCCGAGGGAGAACTACTCCCTCCTCGTCATGGAGAGCACCGGGATGATGAAGATGGCCACTGGAGAAGGATTGCCCCCTCCGGCAGGGTGCCGGAACGGGTCTAGATTGGCTTTCGGTGGCTACAGAGGCTTCTGGCGGCGGAACTCCCGATCTATTCTCTGTTCTAGAAGTTTTAGGATACGTGGGTATATATGGGTGAAAGGAGTACGTCGGTGGACCGAAGGGGGGGGCACGAGGCAGGGGGGCACGCCCCAGGGGGGTGGGCGCGCCCCCTACCCTCGTGAGCTCCTCCCTCATCTTCTGACGTAGGGTCCAAGTCTATCCGGTAGGTTTCCTTCCAAAAATAACTTCTCCAGTTGATTTCGTTCCGTTTCGACTCCGTTTGATATTCCTTTTCCTTGAAACACTGAAATAGGCATAAAACAGCAAATCTGGGCTGGGCCTCCGGTTAATAGGTTAGTCCCAAAAATAATATAAAAGTGGAAAATAAAGCCCAATATTGCCTAAAACAGTAGATAATATAGCATGGAGCAATCAAAAATTACAGATACGTTGGAGACGTATCAAGCATCCCCAAGCTTAATTCTTGCTCGTCCTTGAGTAGGTAAATGATAAAAAGATAATTTTTGATGTGGAATGCTAGTTGGCATAATTTCAATGTAATTCTTCTTAATTTTGGCATGAATATTCAGATCCATAAGATTCGAGACAAAAGTTTAATATTGACATAAAAATAATAATACTTCAAGCATACTAACTAAGCAATTATGTCTTCTCAAAATAACATGGCCAAAGAAAGCTATCCCTACAAAATCATATATTCTGGCTATGCTCTATCTTCACCACACAAAATATTTAAATCATGCACAACCCCGATGACAAGCGAAGCAATTGTTCCATACTTTTGATGTTCTCAAACTTTTTCAATCTTCACGCAATACATGAGCGTGAGCCATGGACATAGCACTATGTGTGGAATAGAATGGTGGTTGTGGAGAAGACAAAAAGGGAGAAGATAGTCTCACATCGACTAGGCGTATCAACGGGCTATGGAGATGCCCATCATTAGATATCAATGTGAGTGAGTAGGGATTGGCATGCAACGGATGCACTAGAGCTATAAATGTATGAAAGCTCAACAAAAGAAACTAGTGGGTGTGCATCCAACTCGCTTGCTCACGAAGACCTAGAGCATTTTGAGGAAGCCCATCATTAGAATATACAAGCCAAGTTCTATAATGAAAGATTCCCACTAGTATATGAAAGTGACAACATAGGAGACTCTCTATCATGAAGATCATGGTGCTACTTTGAAGCACAAGTGTGGTAAAAGGATAGTAGCATTGTCCCTTCTCTCTTTTTCTCTCATTTTTTATTTTTTTTATTTGGGCCTTTTCTCTTTTTTATGGCCTCTTTTTTTTATTTGGGCTTCTTTGGCCTCTTTTAATTTTTTTATTTTCGTCCGGAGTCTCATCCCGACTTATGGGGGAATCATAGTCTCCATCATCCTTTCCTCACTGGGACAATGCTCTAATAATGATGATCATCACACTTTTATTTACTTACAACTCGATACTTAGAACAAGATATGACTATATGAATGCCTCCGATGGTGTACCGGGATGTGCAATGATGCATGAGTGACATGTATGAAAGAATTATGAATGGTAGCTTTGCCACAAATACAATGTCAACTACATGATCATGCTAAGCAATATGACAATGATGGAGCTTGTCATAATAAACGGAACGGTGGAAAGTTGCATGGCAATATATCTCGGAATGGCTATGGAAATGCCATAATAGGTAGGTATGGTGGCTCTTTTGAGGAAGGTAAATGGTGGGTTTATGGTACCGGCGAAAGGTGTGCGGTACTAGAGAGGCTAGCAAGGGTGGAAGGGTGAGAGTGCGTATAATCCATGGACTCAACATTAGTCATAAAGAACTCATATACTTATTGCAAAAATCTATTAGTTATCGAAAAAAAGTACTACGCGCATGCTCCTAGGGGGATAGATTGGCAGGAAAAGACCATCGCTCGTCCCCGACCGCCACTCATAAGGAAGGCAATCAATAAATAAATCATGCTCCGACTTCATCACATAACGGTTCACCATACATGCATGCTATGGGAATCTCAAACTTCAACACAAGTATTTCTCAAATTCACAACTACTCAACTATCATGACTCTAATATCACCATCTCCATATCTCAAAACAATTATCAAGTATCAAACTTCTCATAGTATTCAACACACTCATAAGAGAATTTTATTATTATTGAATACCTAGCATATTAGGATTTTAAGCAAATTACCATGCTATTTAAGACTCTCAAAATAATATAAGTGAAGCATGAGAGTTCATATATTTCTTCAAAATAAAACTACCACCATGCTCTAAAAGATATAAGTGAAGCACTAGAGCAAATGACAAACTACTCTGAAAGATATAAGTGAAGATCAATGAGTAGTCAAATAATTATGCAACTATGTGAAGACTCTCTAACATTTAATAATTTCAGATCTTGGTATTCTATTCAAACAGCAAGCAAAGCAAAATAAAATGACATCTAAGAATAGCAAACATCATGTGAAGAAGCAAAAACTTAGGATCAACCGATACTAATCGATAGTTGTTGAAGAAGAAAGGTGGGATGCCACCCGGGGCATCCCCAAGCTTAGACGCTTGAGACTTCTTGAAATATTATCTTGGGGTGCCTTGGGCATCCCAAAGCTTGAGCTTTTGTATCTCCTTAATTCCTCTCATATCACGGTCTCCCTAAATCTCAAAAGCTTCATCCACACAAAACTCAACAAGGACTCGTGAGATAAGTTAGTATAAACCATTGCCAAAACCTTATCATACTCTACTGTAGCATACCACTAAAATTATTATTCAACATTGCATACTAAATTCCTCTGCATATTTAATAGTCCTATCCTCAAATAGAACATATGCAAACAATGCAAACATAACAGCAATCTGCCTAAACAGGATAGTCTGTAAAGAATGCATCAACCTCCATACTTCCCTAGCTCCAAAAATTATGAAAGAAAATTCCCACTGTAGTAAATTTATCAGAGATTAATATTCAAAATGTTTCAACATTTTATCACATTCTGACTTTTCTAGGGAATTATTGCAACAGCGGTAAACTTTCTGTTTTCAAACAGCAACATGTATACTTGTAACATAGGCATAGTAAAGGCTATCAGTGCCACTTTTATTGAAATAAAAGATGCAAGACATTGTTCTAAATAACAGCAAGCAAATACTAACAAAATAAATTGACGCTCCAAGCAAAACACATATCATGTAGTAAATAAAAATATAGCTCCAAGTAAAGTTACCGATGAACGAAGACGAAAGAGGGGATGCCTTCTGGGGCATCCCCAAGCTTAGGCTCTTGGCTATCCTTGAATATTACCTTGGGGTGCCATGGGAATACCCAAGCTTAGGCTCTTGCCACTCCTTATTCCATAGTCCATTGAATCCTTACCCAAAACTTGAAAACTTCACAACACAAAACTTGAAGTAGAAAACCTCGTGAGCTCCGTTAGCCAAAGAAAACAAAAGACCACTTCAAGGTACTGTAATGAACTCATTCTTTATTTATATTGGTGTTAAACCTACTGTATTCCAACTTCTCTATGGTTTATAAACTATTTTACTAGCCATAGATTCATCAAAATAAGCAAACAACACACGAAAAACAGAATCTGTCAAAAACAGAACAGTCTGTAGTAATCTCTAGCTAGCGCAAGATCTGGAACCCCAAAATTTTTAAAATAAATTTATGGACCTGAGGAATTTATATATTAATCATCTACAAAAAGAATTATCTCAATAGAACTCTCCAATAAAAAAATGGCAGCAATTCTCGTGAGCGCTAAAGTTTCTGTTTTTTACAGCATGATCAACAAGACTTCTCCCAAGTCTTCCCAACGGTTCTACTTGGCACAAACACTAATTAAAAACATAAAACCACATCTAAACAGAGTCTAGATGAATTATTTATTACTAAACAGGAACAAAAAGCAAGGAACAAAAATAAAGTTGGGTTGCCTCCCAACAAGCGCTATCGTTTAACGCCCCTAGCTAGGCATGATGATTTCAGTGATGCTCACATAAAAGATAAGAATTGAAACATAAAGAGAGCATCATGAATAATATGACTAGCATATTTAAGTCTAACATACTTCCTATGCATAGGGATTTTGTGAGCAAACAACTTATGGGAACAATAATCAACTAGCATAGGAAAGGAAAACATGCATGACTTCAAAACTTTAAGCACATAGAGAGGAAACTTGATATTATTGCAATTCCTACAAGCATATATTCCTCCCTCATAATAATTTTCAGTAGCATCATGAATGAATTCAACAATATAAAAAGCACCTAAAGCATTCTTTTCATGATCTACAAGCATAGAAAATTTATTACTCTCCACACAAGCAAAATTCTTCTCATGAATAATAGTGGGAGAAAAATCAACAAAATAACTATCATGTGATTGAAAATTAAGATCAAGATGACAAGTTTCATGGTTATCATTATTCTTTAAAGCATACGTGTCATCACAATAATCATCATAGATAGGGGGCATGCTTTCATCATAATAAATTTGCTCATCAAAACTTGGGGGACAAAAAATATCATCTTCATCAAACATAGCTTCCCCAAGCTTGTGGCTTTGCATATCATTAGCATCATAGATATTCAAGGAATTCATACTAACAACATTGCAATCATGCTCATCATTCAAATATTTAGTGCCAAACATTTTATATATTTCTTCTTCTAGCACTTGAGCACAATTATCCTTTCCATAATACTCACGAAAGATATTAAAAAGGTGAAGCGTATGAGACAAACTCAATTCCATTTTTTTGTAGTTTTCTTTTATAAACTAAACTAGTGATAAAACAAGAAACTAAAAGACTCGATTGCAAGATCTAAAGATATACCTTCAAGCACTCACCTCCCCGGCAACGACGCCAGAAAAGAGCTTGATGTCTACTACACAACCTTCTTCTTGTAGACATTGTTGGGCCTCCAAGTGCAGAGGTTTGTAGGACAGTAGAAAATTTCCCTCAAGTGGATGACCTAAGTTTTATCAATCCGTAGGAGGCGTAGGATGAAGATGGTCTCTCTCAAGAAACCCTGCAACCAAATAACAAAGAGTCTCTTGTGTCTCCAACACACCCAATACAATGGTAAATTGTATAGGTGCACTAGTTCGGCAAAGAGAGGGTGATACAACTGGTATATGGATAGTAGATAAAGGTATTTGTACTCTGAAATTATAAAAACAGCAAGGTAACTAATGATAAAAGTGAGCATAAACGGTATTGCAATGCTAGGGAACAAGGCCTAGGGTTCATACTTTCACTAGTGCAAGTCCTCTCAACAATAATAGCATAATTGGATCACATAACTATCCCTCAACATGCAACAAAGAGTCACTCCAAAGTCACTAATAGCGGAGAACAAACAAAGAGATTATGGTAGGGTACGAAACCACCTCAAAGTTATTCTTTCCAATCAATCCGTTGGGCTATTCCTATAAGTGTCACAAACAGCCCTAGAGTTCGTACTAGAATAACACCTTAAGACACACATCATCCAAAACCCTAATGTCACCTAGATACTCCAATGTCACCTCAAGTATCCGTGGGTATGATTATACGATATGCATCACACAATCTCAGATTCATCTATTCAACCAACACAAAGGACCACAAAGAGTGCCCCAAAGTTTCTACCGGAGAATCACGACGAAAACGTGTGCCAACCCCTATGCATAGGTTCATGGGAGGAACGCGCAAGGTGATCACCAAAACATACATCAAGTGAATCACGTGATATCCCATTGTCACCACAGATATCCACGGCAAGACATACATCAAGTGTTCTCAAATCTTTAAAGACTCAATCCGATAAGATAACTCCAAAGGGGAAACTCAATTCATTACAAGAGAGTAGAGGGGGGAAGAAACATCATAGGATCCAAATATAATAGCAAAGCTCGCGATACGTCAAGATCGTATCATCTCAAGAACACGAGAGAGAGAGAGAGAGAGATCAAACACATAGCTACTGGTACATACCCTCAGCCCCGAGGAAGAACTAATCCCTCCTCGTCATGGAGAGCACCGGGATGATGAAGATGGCCACCGGAGAAGGATTGCCCCCTCCGGCAGGGTGCCAGAACGGGTCTAGATTGGCTTTCGGTGGCTACGGAGGCTTCTGGCGGCGGAACTCCTGATCTATTCTTTGTTCTGGAAGTTCTAGAATACGTGGGTATATATGGGTGAAAGGAGTACGTCGGTGGACCGAAGGGGGGGCCACGAAGCAGGGGGCGCACCCCCTACCCTCGTGAGCTCCTCCTTCATCTTCTGACATAGGGTCCAAGTCTATCCGGTAGGTTTCCTTCCAAAAATAACTTCTCCAGTTGATTTCATTCCGTTTCGACTCCGTTTGATATTCCTTTTCCTCGAAACACTAAAATAGGCATAAAACAGCAAATCTGGGCTGGGCCTCCGGTTAATAGGCTAGTCCCAAAAATAATATAAAAGTGGAAAATAAAGTCCAAAATTGCCTAAAACAATAGATAATATAGCATGGAGCAATCAAAAATTATAGATACGATGGAGACGTATCAAGGGGTCACCCCAAAGGCACTACAAGATTTGTCTTAGCCGTGTGCGGTGCGCCCCCCTCCACGGTTAAACACCTCGGTCATATCGTCATAGTGCTTAGGCGAAGCCCTACGCCGGTAACTTCATCATCACCGTCGCCACGCCGTCGTGCTGATGGAACTCTCCTTCAGCCTCTACTTGATCAAGAGCCCGAGGGACGTCATCAAGATGAACGTGTGCTGAACGCGGAAGTGTCGTACGTTTGGTACTTGGATCGGTTGGATCGCGAAGACGTTCGACTACATCAACCGCGTTACTAAACGCTTCCGCTTTCGGTCTACGAGGGTACGTAGACACATTCTCCCCTCTCGTTGTTGTACATATCCTAGATAGATCTTGCGTGATCGTAGGTAAATTTTTTGAAATACTGCGTTCCCCAACAGTGGCATCCGAGCCAGGTCTTTGCTTAGATGTTTTACGCACGAGTAGAACACAAAGAAGTTGTGGGTGTGGGTATATACATATTGCTTGTCGTCACTAGTTGATTCTTGATTCAGCGGTATTGTTGGATGAAGCGGCTCAGACCGACATTAGGCGTACGCTTATGCGAGACTGGTTCTACCGACGTGCTTCGCACACAGGTGGCTAGTGGGTGTCTATTTCTCCAACTTTAGTTGAATCGTTTCAATGAACAGGGTTCTTTCTGAAGATCAAAAAGCAATCACTATAGTATGTGGTGGTTTTGATGCGTAGGTAAGAACGGTTCTTGCTAGAAGCCCGTAGCAGCCACGTAAAACTTGCAACAACAAAGTAGAGGACATCTAACTTGTTTTTGCAGGGCATGTTATGATGTGATATGGTCAAGACGTGATGATATATAAATTGTTGTATGAGATGACCATGTTTTGTTAAAGTTTTCGGCAACTGGCAGAAGCCTTATGGTTGTCTCTTTATTGCATAAGATGCAAGCGCCATATAATTGCTTTACTTTATCGCTATGCGATAGCAATAGTTGCAAAAGCAATAGTTGGTGAGACGACCATGTGACAACACGTTAATAGGGATCAAGATGATGGAGATCATGGTGTCATGCCGATGACAATGGAGATCATGATGGTACTTTGAAGATGGAGATCAAAGGCACAAGATGATAATGGCCATATCATATCACTTATTTGATTGCATGTGATGTTTATCCTTTATGCATCTTATTTTACTTAGTACGGCGGTAGAATTATAAGATGATCTCTCACTAAATTTCAAGGTATAAGTGTTCTCCCTGAGTATGCACCGTTGCTACAGTTCGGCGTGCCGAGACACCACGCGATGATCGGGTGTGATAAGCTCTACACTCACATACAACGGGTGCAAGCCAGTTTTGCACATGCAGAATACTCAGGTTAAACTTGATGAGCCTAGCATATGCAGATATGGCCTCAGAACATTGAGACCGAAAGGTCGAGCGTGAATCATATAGCAAATATGACCAGCGTAGTGATGTTCACCATTGAAAACTACTCCATCTCACGTGATGATCGGACATGGTTTAGTTTATATGGATCACATGATCACTTAGATGATTAGAGGGATGTCTATCTAAGTGGGCGTTCTTAAGTAATATGATTAATTGAACTTTAATTTATCATGAACTTAGTCCTGGTAGTTTTTTCATATCTATGTTGTAGATCAATAGCTCGCGTATAGCTCCCCTATTTTATTTTTAATATGTTCCTAGAGAAAAATAAGTTGAAATATGATAGTAGCAATGATGCGGACTGGGTCCGTGATCTGAGGATTATCCTCATTTCTACATAGAAGAATTATGTCCTTGATGCACTGCTAGGTGACGGACCTATTGCAGGAGCAGATGCAGACGTTATGAATGTTTGGGCAAGCTCGGTATGATGACTACTTGATAGTTTAGTGCGCCATGCTTTACGGCTTAGAACCGGGACTTCAAAAACCGCTTTGAACGCCACGGCGCATATAAGATGTTCCAAGAGCTAAAAATGGTATTTCAGATTCATGCCTGAGTCAAGAGGTATGAGACCTCTGACAAGTACTTTGCCTACAAGATGGAGGAGAATAGCTCAACCAGTGAGCATGTGCTCAGAATGTCTGAGTACTACAATCGCTTGAATCAAGTGGGAGTTAATCTTCCAGATAAGATAGTGATTGACAGAGTTCTCTAGTCACTATCACCAAGTTACTGGAACTTCGTGATGAACTATAATATGTAAGGGATGACGAAAACGATTCCCGAGCTCTTCGCGATGCTAAAATCAGCGAAGGTAGAAATCAAGAAAAGCATCAAGTGTTGATGGTTGACAAGACCACTAGTTTCAAGTAAAAGGGCAAGGGAAAAGAAAGGGAACTTCAAGAAGAATGGCAAGCAAGTTGCCACTACCATGAAGAAGCCCAAAGCTAGACCCAAGCCTGATAATTAGTGTTTCTACTGCAAAGGAAATGGTCGCTGGAAGTGGAACTGCCCTAGATAGTTGGCGGATAAGAAGGATGACAAAGTGAACAAAGGTATATTTGATATACATGTTATTGATGCGTACTTTACTAGTGTTTATAGCAACCCCTCGGTATTTGATACTGGTTCAGTTGCTAAGAGTAGTAACTCGAAACATAAGTTGCAAAATAAATAGAGACTAGTTAAGGGCGAGGTGATGATGTGAGTTGGAAGTGATTCCAAGGTTGATAAGATCACCATCACACACTCCCTTTACCTTCGGGATTAGTGTTGAACCTAAAATAAATGTTATTTGGTGTTTGCGTTGAGCATAAATTTGATTGGATCATGTTTATTGCAATACGGTTATTCATTTAAGTCATTGAATAATTGTTGTTCTATTTACATCAATAAAACCTTCTATGGTCATACACTCAATGTAAATGGTTTATTGAATCTCGATCGTAGTGATACACATATTCACAATATTGAAGCCAAAAGATGCAAAGTTAATAATGATAGTGCAACTTATTTGTGGCACTGCCGTTTAGGTCATATTGGTGTAAAGCGCATGAAGAAACTCCATGCTGATGGACTTTTGGAATCACTTGATTATGAATTACTTGATGCTTGCGAACCATGCCTCATGGGCAAGATGACTAAGACTCCGTTCTTCGGAACAATGGAGCAAGCAACAGACTTGTTGGAAATAATACATACTGATGTGTGCGGTTCAATGAGTGTTGAGGCTCGCGGCGGGTATCGTTATTTTCTGACCTTCACAGATGATTTGAGCAGATATGGGTATATCTACTTGATGAAACATAAGTCTGAAACATTTGAAAAGTTCAAAGAATTTCAGAGTGAAGTGGAAAATCATCGTAACAAGAAAATGAAGTTTCTACGATCTGATCGCGGAAACAAATATTTGAGTTACGAGTTTGGTCTTCATTTGAAACAATGTGGAATAGTTTCGCAACTCACGCCACCTGGAACACCACAATGTAATGGTGTGTCCGAACGTCATAACCGTACTTTATTAGATATGGTGCAATCTATGATGTCTCTTACCGAATTACCACTATCATTTTGGGGTTATGCATTAGAGACAGCTGCATTCACGTTAAATAGGGCACCGTCTAAAAATCCGTTGAGACGACACCGTATGAATTGTGGTTTAGCAAGAAACCTAAGCTGTCGTTTCTTAAAGTTTGGGGTTGCGACGCTTATGAAAAAAGTTTCAACCTGAAGCTCAAACCCAAATTGGAGAAGTGCGTCTTCATAGGATACCCAAAAGAAATTGTTGGGTACACCTTCTATCACAGATCTGAAGGCAAGATCTTTGTTGCTAAGAGTGGATCCTTTGTAGAGAAGGAGTTTCTCTCGAAAGAAGTGAGTGGGAGGAAAGTAGAACTTGATGAGGTAATTATACCTGCTCCCTTATTGGAAATTAGTTCATCACAGAAATCAGTTCCAGTGATTCCTACACCAATTAGTGAGGAACCTAATGATGATGATCATGAAAACTTCTGATCAAGTTACTACCGAACCTCGTAGGTCAACCAGAGTAAGATCCGCACTAGAGTGGTACGGTAATCATGTTCTGGAGGTCATGTTACTTTACCATGACGAACCTACGAACTATGAAGAAGCGATGATGAGCCCAGATTCCGCAAAATGGCTTGAGGCCATGAAATCTGAGATAGAATCCATGTATGAGAACAAAGTGTGGACTTTGGTGGACTTGCCCGTTGATCAGTAAGCCATTGAGAATAAATGGATCTTCAAGAGGAAGACGGACGCTGATAGTAGTGTTACTATCTACAAAGCTAGAATTGTCGCAAAAAGTTTTTCGACAAGTTCAAGGTGTTGACTACGATGAAATTTTCTCACTCGTAGCGATGCTTAAGTCTGCTGGAATCATGTTAGCAATTGCCACATTTTATGAAATCTGGCAAATGGATGTCAAAACTGCATTCCTTAATGGATTTCTTAAAGGAGAGTTGTATATGATAAAACAAGAAAGTTTTGTCAATCCTAAAGGTGCTAACAAAGTGTACAAGCTCCAGCGATCCATCTATGGACTGGTGCAAACATCTCGGAGTTGGAATATACGCTTTGATGAGTTGATCAAAGCATATAGTTTTATACAGACTTGCGGTGAAGCCTGTATTTACAAGAAAGTGAGTGGGAGCACTACATCATTTCTGATAAGTATATGTGAATGACATACTGTTGATCGGAAATAATGTAGAATTTTCTAGAAAGCATAAAGGAGTGTTTGAAAGGAGTTTTTCAAAGAAATACCTTGGTGAAGCTGCTTACATATTGACAATCAAGATCTACAGAGATAGAACAAGACGCTTGATAAAAAATTTCAATGAGTACATACCTTGACAAGTTTTTGAAGAAGTTCAAAATGGAACAATCAAAGGAGTTCTTGCCTGTGTTGCAAGGTGTGAAGTTGAGTAAAGACTCAAAACCTGACCACGATAGAATATAGAAAGAGAATGAAAAGTCATTCCCTATGCCTCAGTCATAGGTTCTACAAAGTATGCTATGCTGTGTACCAGACCTATTGTGCACCTCACCATGAGTTTGGCAAGAGGGTAGAATAGTGATCCAGGAGTGGATCACTGGAAAGCGGTCAAAATTATCCTTAGTGGAAAAAGGAAATGTTTCTCGGTTATGACGATGACAAAGAGTTTGTTGTAAGGAGTTACGTCGATGCAAGCTTTGGCACCGATCTGGATGACTCTAAGTCCTGATCTAGATACATATTGAAAGTGGGAGTGATTAGCTAGAGTAGCTACGTGCAGAGCGTTGTAGACATATAAAATTTGCAAAATACATATGGCTCTGAATGTGGCAGACCCGTTGACTAAACTTCTCTCACAAGCAAAACATGATCACTCTTTGGGTGTTAATCACATAGCGATGTGAACTAGATTATTGACTCTAGTAAATCCTTTGGGTATTAGTCACATGGAGATGTGAACTAATCATATAAAGATTTGAACTATTGGTGTTAAATCACATGGCAATGTGAACTAGATTATTGACTCTAGTGCAAGTGGGAGATTGAAGGAAATATGCCCTACAGGCAATAATAAAGTTGTGATTTATATTTCCTTATATCATGATAAATGTTTATTATTCATGCTAGAATTGTATTAACCAGGAACTCAGTACATGTGTGAATACATAGACAAAACAGAGTGTCCCTAGTATGCCTCTACTTGACTAGCTCGTTAATCAAAGATGGTTAAGTTTCCTGACCATAGACATGTGTTGTCATTTGATGAACGGGATCACATCATTAGAGAATGATGTGATGGACAAGACCCATCCGTTAGCTTAGCATAAATGATCGTTTAGTTTTATTGCTTTTGCTTTCATCATGGCTTATACATGTTCCTATGACTATGAGATTATGAAACTCCCGAATACGAGAGGAACACCTTGTGTTCTATCAAATGTCACAACATAACTGGGTGATTATAAAGATGCTCTACAGGTGTCTCCGATGGTGTTTGTTGAGTTGGCATAGATCGATATTAGGATTTCTCACTCCGATTGTCGGAGAGGTATCTCTAGGCCCTCTCGGTAATGCACATCACTATAAGCCTTGCAAGCAATGTGACTAATGAGTTAGTTGTAGGATGTTGCATTACGGGACGAGTAAAGAGACTTGCCGGTAACGAGATTGAAATAGGTATGATGATACCTACGATGGAATCTCGGGCAAGTAACATACCGATAACAAAGGGAACAACGTATGTTGTTATGTGGTTTGACCGATAAAGGTGTTCGTAGAATATGCAGGAGCCAATATGAGCATCCAGGTTCTGCTATTGGTTATTGACCGGAGATGTGTCTTTGTCATGTCTACATAGTTCTCGAACCCGTAGGGTCCGCATGCTTAACGTTCGATGACGATTTGTATTATGAGTTATGTGATTTGATGTACCAAAAGTTATTTGGAGTCCGGGATGAGATCACGGACATGACGAGGAGTCTCGAAATGGTCGAGACGTAAAGATTGATATATTGGAAGGCTATATTCGGACATCGAAAAGGTTTTGAGTGATTCGGGTATTTCTCGGAGTACCGGAGAGTTACGGGAATTCACCGGGGGAAGTAGTGGGCCTTAATGGGCCATACGGGAAAGGAGAGAAGGGCCTCAAGGGTTGGCCACACGCCCCCCATGGCAAGTCCGAATTGGACTAGGGAGGGGGCGGCGACCCCTCTCTTTCCTTCTCCCTCTCCTACTCCTTCCCTCTCTCCCCTCTTGGAAAAGGAAGGGGACTCCAACTAGGATTGGGAATCCTAGTTGGACTCCTCCTATAGGTGCGCCCCTCCTAGGCCGGCCTCCTCCTCCCTCCTTTATATACGTGGGCAGGGGTCACCCCAAAGGCACTACAAGATTTGTCTTAGCCGTGTGCGGTGCCCCCCCTCCACAGTTACACACCTCGGTCATATCGTCGTAGTGCTTAGGCGAAGCCCTGCGCCGGTAACTTCATCATCACCGTCGCCACGCCGTCGTGCTGAGGAACTCTCCTTCGGCCTCTACTGGATCAAGAGCCCGAGGGATGTCATCGAGCTGAATGTGTGCTAAACGCGGAGGTGTCGTACGTTCGGTAGTTGGATCGGTTGGATTGCGAAGATGTTCGACTACATCAACCGCGTTACTAAACTCTTCCGCTTTCGGTCTACGAGGGTACATAGACACACTTTCCCCTCTCATTGCTATGCATATCCTAGATATATCTTGTGTGATCGTAGGTAAATTTTTTGAAATACTGCATTCCCCAACACATCAACCGCGTTGTGAAACGCTTCCGTTTACGGTCTACAAGGGTACGTGGACACATCTCCCCCTCGTTGCTATGCATCTCCATGGATAGATCATTGCGTGTGCATAGAATTTTTTGTTTTCCATGCAACGATTCCCAACAGTTCGGGCCTCTAGAGAGTTATACCCCACGTCCCGCTAGATTTGATGATTCATAGTGGAGGGGTACCTCATGCGTGGGATTACAATGATGAATGAGGCTGCTACCGAGAGTTTTCCCATCTGTGGATCGATGATCAGTGGGTACCCTAGACCTCCCTTTATATAGGCCGGAGAGTCTGGGGTTTTACAAGGCAGTTGCGATCTGGGGCGCTGCCACCCTCTAGTCTTGGGGATCATGAATGTCGTCCTCGCCTCATAGGGTTTGCTCCAGTCTTTGGGCTTGGTGGGCCCCATGTCTTGAATGAGGCTGAGCTCCTGGGCATTAGCCACCCTCGGTATGGGACCCTGTCAGTAGCCCCCGAGCATGGCGAAGGTTGCAAGAAAGGTTGTGAGACCTCCGGTGGGCTCTCATATCTTCTTGCCTTCCGGGAGCCCGAGGTCATCTTGAGTCCGATTTGGCTGGGAGGTCGGATGACGGCTTGCCTGAGCTTCTGGCTTGTCTGGGTGGACGGGTCCTCCTTAGGTTCCCGCGGATCTTAGGGACGGTGATGCCGCTGTGACTATCACCCCAGTTTTTCTGCAAAAAAGGAATCCTTCCGAAACGGAAAAGAAATGCCCATTCTGCCCTAGGCGGGTGACGCCTCGGGTTTGGTTTCTTATAAAAAGAGAGAAGGGAAGGGTTTCAAACCCTACCCTATTTTGTTTCATTCCATCCTCTCCATCCACCTCGAACCCTTTGACGCGTCGCCACCCTACTTAGCTCACCCTACCCCTTCGACGCTGATGGCTAAGACAAGGAGTGAGTCCCTCGTCAGGAGCCGTCGTCAAGTGCCGCCGGTGGGAAATGGAAGCGGGCCTCTCCCACGGGGAGGTGAAGCCGGTGCGCACCACACTCAAATCCACCAAGAAGTGGTTTCCGTCTGCGACCATGGAGGGCGAGATCAAGGGGCACAAGGATTACTTTCTTATGCCGACGCATCTGAACACCCGACTCCCGACCGGGGAGGTCCCGCCGGAGCCCGTGTAGGTGAGCATGTCTTGCGTTTGGGCTACTTCGGGTGAGGGCTTGGCTTCCCGCTCCATCCCTTTGTGTGTGGCCTCCTACACTTCCTTGGCTATCAACTGCACCATATTCCACCTAATGGGGTGCTCCATATTGCTAATTTCATCACTTTCTACAAGTGCTATCTAGGGATAGCTTCACATTTCGAGTTGTTCCACTATTTTTTGGGTCTACGTCCAGTCAAACGAAGGCCCCGTTTGCGACATTGGAGGTGCCATCCTGAAGCTCTGACCCAATTCCACGTTCTTCTCTTTCGACCTCCCGAAGTCCGCTCCGGAGTGGCACAAGTCTTGGTTCTACGCGAAGGGTCTTGGTGATGACCTGCCGGCCCTTGTGGACGAGCCTCCGCAGAAGTTGCTTTCATGGGGTAAAAACTTTATTTCTGATGCATATAACTATTCTTCAACATGTTCAATTTCCAGAATTGCTCTGAGACACCTTTGATCCAGATTGACACTGGCACATAGGTACGGTACCCCATATTAATGTTTTGGTGGCCTGGGTTGGCTCTTGGTGTGGCTAATTTTGACAACTTCCTTTAAGATGAAAAATTCACAAACTAACTTCAACGGTATCCTTAGTATTTTGGGTTACTAGACCTCTTCCATCTTGATACCAATTTTCATTTACTATCTTACACATGGTCAACATGTATTTTCTCGTTGTAAATATTATTGATTTTCAATGTGCCTCTTGAATTAACTACTTGTGCTACTTGTGCTAGTACAATATAATTTATTGTGTTGAATCTATAGGTTTGACAAAGCACTAAGTAGGAGCATAACAACAATAGTGGTCACAAGATGGGCATTTAGCATTCACGGTAGAAGATCGATGAGTACAACGATTAAAGTTTCAACCTTTTGGATGGAGGTGCGGACATCTACTTATGTGGTTTGAAAGGAACGAAGTCAGTGATTAGTGATTTTGGATACTTTCAAGAAGTTAGCAAATATAAAAATGAGAGTTGGGATTGGAAGATATCACAGCTCAAGAAGAACAAACAATGTAGGTTTACTATGAGTTGAATGTTTGGCTGTCTATGGTAACTCTATTGTGAGACAATGTTAAGTAAAGATGGAAAACACACATCGAATGATTCTTGTGATTGTGTAATACTATCTAAGATTACTTTAAGAGAACCATAAGATCATTTATGTAATTTACAAGCTTCTATGTGAAATGAAGCATGTAACTCCTACATGAAACGTGCCACGACCATGCTTTATGTTGTCATTTTCATATTTATGTGTTATATTATTCTGCAAATTCAACCTATTTCGTAGCTCCATCGCTATAGAAAAAGGGTGATATTAATGCAATTTCAATATCAAACTGAAATATATTTTCCCCAACAAGAGTACATGCCTAGTGCTAGTTTCCATGGCCTTCTTTTGTGGGATTCATGATGGAATTCCTTTTGTCATGTTCATTTGCCCCCCATCTCATGGTTGTAGTTTATTTGGTCCTAATTAGAGTTTCTTTGGTTTGAGTTAGTAATTGGGAGCAAATACTAAGATGTTAATTAAGAGATGGGAGGAAAAGAACTTGTATAGATGTTTAGATATTAGTGGTTAGGTGCTCCTCCACTGTCATAACTGAAGCTGTTGGTTCTATCCCGGAAAAAAAACAGTAGGGTTCTAGACTTCTGGTGCATATTAGAGCAAATATAATGTTTCAATTTTTAAATGCAACTTGCTGAAATTCAGTATATGAACATTTAGATTTAGATGAAATTGGCTACCTCTATCAATGTAATAATATGTTTGGCAGTAGCCCTACAGCTAGCTGTTTATAATTCCAGTAACTTCAACTAGTACTTATGTTTTGGTCTAATTTGATCATGTAGCTTATAGTCTATTTGTTGTTTGCTGGAATCCAGAGACAAAAATCACCCAACTACCTTAATTCAAGTTCGTTCTAGAGACACATAATTTTGAATGTACATAGAAACAAGTTCCAAATTATTGCTAGAAAAAACTGATTATCCATAGCCCTTTGTGTCGTAGGGATGTGAGTGACATTTTCTAATTTTAGGGCCCCATTTAGCATTTCGCAAAGGGGCCTCAAATTTTTAGAGACGGCCATGACAATACACAGTTAGGATATTGATTAGGGTACGATACAAAGTATGGTTGTTATAAGATAATAACACACGGATCATGCCATGTTTGTCAACGCGTACGGTGGGTCGAATGCTAACTACCGAAGCCAACACTTCAACCTGTCTACAACATGTTTAACACATCACCTATTCTTCTTCTTTTTAGAGTATATAAAGTGTTTTAACATGTGTCCCTCTAAGCTCTAAACTGTACTAGGCACTCCACAGTCTGCACCCCAACGAACGACAGAATAGCATGTGGTGTTTTTATGAGCTCAGGCTAATGCACACCCGCATGAGCAGTAAAAGAAGGGTGAATAAAATAAATATATCTATTTTTGTTGGACAATAAGCTTGTCTGTGTATTCTAAGTTTCTAACTGGCGAAATTTAATGAATAAAAGACATGTGTGGTGATCTCAGCAAAAATAAATAAATATAGGTGCTATAAAAAAGCCTTTTAGGGTCTGTTTGGGATCCCTCTACTCCTTAAAATCCGGACGCAGCTTCGGTGCCTTAAAGGCACCTACCTTTGGGTCACTGACATGTGGGTCAGTCACCTGTTGGACCCACATGTCATAGACACAAAGGTAGATACCTTAAGGCATCGAAGCATCGTCCTTAAAATCCACCTCCACTCTAAAAAATGCAAACCAAACGGGTTAGCTCCATTATATGCCGTTTTGAAAAAAAAATCAGAATATGAGATACAACTCTTTGTTTTTTATGAAGCTCTTCATGGGGTGCTCCAAAAACTCTTAAGCTGGAGATGGGGGAAAATAACCCACCACTGCCATCGATAAGTGGATACTTCTTCGATTCACCCCATGTCATCCAATCAAATAGATCATTTCCATCAAATTTCTCATTATTGAAGTTGGAGCTAGCTGAAAGCCAAACATTGCTCCTTGGTGGAGCAACAACTTCTGTATAAAACTGCTCCAAAGTGAATTTGATACCCTGAAGCTAATTTTGGTGGAGCGGAGTAATACTAAACATGTCATTAGAGTACTTTTTTGCCTAGGTTACCGCGCAAGTATTTTCACTGCCAAAAATTGAGTGCAATTAGAGTATCTCCAACTGCCGCGCTATCTTAGCCGTGCGCTAGAAAAAAAACTGCCATTTTTTGTGTGCGCGGAACCGAAAGGGGCGGTCCAGCAGCCACGCAATAATCGCGCTCGCGGTATAACGGGTTTAGCGTGTGGAGTAAAACGGCATCGCGCGCCGCTTATTTCGTGCGCCCGCTCCCGCGTGCTGGACAATCGAGCGTCCGCGACCAACTGCCGCCAACCTCTCCGACCGCCCCGCCTTCGCCCAGCCCCTCGCCGCCGCCGGCGAAATTCGACCGATGGAAGGTCGTGCCGATATCCTCCCAACCCCTCCCTACACCCGCGACCCCTCCGCCGTTGCCACCGCTACCGCCGCAAACCTTAGTGCGGGGTTGAGCTTCGGCTTCGCCGTCGGCAATTGAACTATGCTATGTTGCTCCAACTCTTATTTTTGCATATTTGTTTAATATTTGAAACATCATCATATTGTCAAATGGACATGTAAAATCATGCTATTTGCAAGCGTCGGCTGCTCGCGTGCTGGAAATTTAGCGCGCCTGCTGAAGCTACTCGCGCGCGCCATATTTTGCAGCGGCCGCTAGAGCCAGCGCCCTGTTGCGCGCAAAAAAAAACTATTTTGGCGCTGTAAACAAATTTAGCGCGCCCGTTGGAGATGCTCTTAGAATACACGAAAATCTCCGCTCCGGAAAATATTTAGTTTTTTCTTTTTGTTTACTATATTTCTTGATATTACCTTTTCTTGGCGCAATAAAGATAAATCATCAGACCGCACAACCACATGCACACCAGTACAAAACCATATACACTAATTATCGAAAAGTTTTGCAAAACACCATTAAAGTGTCTTTAGTCGAACACAAATAAAATAGCTAAAACAAAGCAAATGAGCAGCAGCCAGATGAAGTGCACGATCACGACGCTACAGAATTAATGGAGGAGTACGCGGCATATCACACAACAGATTACGCACTTACACATGGTGCACGTACACAGAGCTGAGGTTATTTTCAGAAAGCATGCGCGTCCGTATCGTCCCGTCGCCGCCGATTGATTTGATTATTAAGAGCGATCCTTGTTCGCCACCATGACGTCACAGTAGCTCCCCTGGAGCTCCTCCACCAGCTTCAGCAACGCGACGCGCGAGGTGCCACCGTCGCTCACCGCTGACCTCGCCGCCTTCTGCGTCCAGGCCGCCTTCGCGCGCATTTTCTGCCCGTCCGCGTCGCCGGCGTCCATCAGCCTCCTCACCTTGCGCTCCACCTCCGCCCTGCCCACCACGCCCCCGGCGGCCGTTATCCTGACCCCGGCGCCGATGATGTGCGTGACGTGGTGCGCGTTCAGGTGCTGCTCGGCCATCTGCGGCCACGCCAGCACGGGCTTCCCCGCCGCCAGGCTCTCCATCACCGAGTTCCACCCGCAGTGGCTCACGAACCCTCCCACCGCGGGGTGGGCTAGCACGCTCCTCTGCGGGATCCACCCGCGGACGATCCTCCCGTGCGGCCCCACGTCCACCGGCGGCGACCACGTGCCGGACCGGACGGCCCAGAGGAAGGGGTGGCCGGACCGCACCAGCCCGCGCGCCAGCTCGTCGAGCTGCTCGTCGGAGATATGGGCCTGCGTGCCGAACGACACGTAGATCACCGACTCCGACCGCTCCGCCATCTCGTCGAGCCAGGCGAGGCACCCCTCGGGGTCCTGCTCCCCCACGCGCTCCGGCACGTCGCCGGCGGCGAGAAACAGAGGGCCCACCAGCCAGGCTCGCGCGTCCGGCTGGTAGAACGAGATGAAGGCCGATACGTAGTCCTCGTCCAACATGGCGAAGCTGTTGACGAGGACGCCCCAGCTGCGCGGGTCGGACTCGCCGATGTCATCGATAAGGAACCGAGTCACTGGGTCCTCGGCGTCGCCGATCTTGGCGATCGTGTCCGGGACATCCGCCGGCGTGATCCTTACGTGCTCCGGCATACGGGACAGGTGGAAACTGGCGCCGGGCGGCGGCGGGCTCGTGACGAGCGATTTGCAGGCGGCCATCGAGAAGCAGGACATGCCGTGGAACACGACGCGGCGGACGCCTGCGTCGGCCGCGACGCGGTGCGTGAACCCGAGGAAGAAGTCGGAGACGAGCACGAGCGGCGGGGCCGGGAGCGACGCCATGAAGTCCGCGAAGGGCTCCCGCAGGAGCGCCGTGGCGCGCAGGAACGTCGGGTAGAGGTCCGGGCCGGGCAGGGTGTCCGTGGACTCCACGCCGGATGGCAGCGGCGGCAGCGACGGGAACGGGAGCACCGCGAGCCGCACCGACGCCGGGAGGCGGCTGCGGGCGAAGGCAAGGTTGGCGGGCGTGACGACCATGGTGACGCGGAGGTCCTTTTGGTGCACGGTGAGCGCCGTGGCGAAGTGCAGCAGTGGGAGGGTGTGGCCCTTGGCCATGAACGGGAACACGACCACGTGGTCGCGGCCGGCCTGGTTGCCCGCGCCGTTCGCGGCATGGGTCGGCGCAGCGGCACCGTTGGTGGTGGCGGTGATGGCCATGGCAGGGCGGTGCCGTGTATGGTTTGCAAGCTGGGTTCTGACTTGAGAAGGGTGGAAGTCTATGGCGAGGCGTTGAGCTCCTTTATAGAGAAACTCAATGCTCGGATCGTCTGTATCCCTTTGTGCTATACTATATTTTTTGGATATATGCGGAATCAATGCTATTCTAGAAATGATCTCTGTATTATTGCAGACACTTTATTTTTCCAAGTTCAGTTTCGGTGCATACACTTGTCAGGTAGTAGTCTGAATTCAATTATATTATACTCCACTAGTTCTTGTCACATACAGCGTCTTTAAATGTGGGAAAGTTAAGGTTGAGTGCACCTGTCTATCCAGCTATCTCAAAATTTCTGAAATCGTGTGACAGCAAAGAGTGCTACTGGTTCGTTATGGCAATAGCAACGGTTCATTATTGCAATAGCAATGCTTCATACCAGAGTAGTAGTGTTGCAGTAGAGTCAATTTCAGTTCACATGGGGCAAGTTTCTTGCTGCCACCCTACTCGTTGCTTCTTTTCATGGCTCTGTGCAAGTGTGCATGACGAGACAATGCACTTCTCTTAGCGTACACCTTTCACGTAAGAGTTAATTATACACCTACAATATATGAATTTGCGTGGTAGGTACAGATTCATACACAAAGTTGAAAAATGATACAAACGGTCACTGAACTACTACTATAATTTAAGGGTATATGCAATTGAACGGTCATCTTCACGAAAATCAAAATGCTTCAACAGGCTCTATTGTCCAAAGCAGAGGAAAGATCATCGCCTGCCACCTCATGAGAGACAGACTCATAGGCCAGGATGATGTCTGCTCGCGCTGCCAAACTCACACCGATTCTTCAGTGCATATGTTTGCAATCGATCCGGACTGACGCCTGTAATAAATGTTAAAAATATAGTTAGTAACTTGTCCCTTTGGGCCTATCGGCTAAAACCCTGATTGTAAGGTGGTCACCTCGTCTTCGTGTGACTATCTCTCCTTGTGTTTACCGTTGCCTATATGATCTTTTCGTAGTTTCGCTAATGATATTTAAGTAGCAACCCCCCCCCCCCCCCCCCCCCCCCCCCTTCAGAAAAACACCGCTCCATTTCAAGTAAGCTCACCATAGTATATTTCAGAAACATATATATACTTGGGGGGTGCTAGCACTTTTCATTATTTTTGCCATAAACATGTATATGTAGCAAATTATTTTTCCAAAATGTCACCCTTTTGGATCCGTAAAAATAATGGCAAAGACTAGTAATCTTATCCTATACACCTAAATAGTTTATCCCCACTACTTCTATTATCTTTAACATGCACCCATGCCACATCATCAAAGGCCCGCCAAAGCATGCATGAGAATTATTTTTCATTATTAGTTGATCCCCATCAATTCTATTTTATTTTGACATGCACACATGTCACTTCATCAAAGACCCACCCAGCATACATGGGAAAAATTCAATGATTATACTACTGCCTATATTCAATAAATATTTTTAACTACACAATAATCCAATGTAATACATAATATGTATTTTTTAGTTTTTTCTTATATTATTAATTCAGGTGTTTCATATAATCAAATCTTATTGAAATATATTGCAACATATTCCCGCCGTAACATGCGGGGTATCATATAGTATACCTAAATAGTTCATCTCCACTACCTCTATTATCTTAACATGCACACACGTCACCTAATCAAAGGCCCACCATACCATGCATGAGAAAAATGTTTTCATTATTAGTTGATCCCATGCACACGTCTAATCTCAACACACATGTCACCTCATCAAAGGTCCACTCAACATGCATGCACATAAGTTTTTCATTACATTATGTCACTTATGATAAATCTTTTGACTACACAATAATCAAATATAATATATATATATATATAATATTTATTTTAGTTTTAGTTTATATATTATTAATTCAACTATGCATGTTTCATGCAATCAAATCACTGAAATATGTTGTTGTCGATTGCTGCAACAACGCGCGGGGGGTATTCTCTAGTTAGCATAACAAGTATGCAAGGGGAAAAGTTGTACTTCCCGGAGCCGATCTTGGCACAGATTTTTCATGGTAGTTATAGATTGAACAATCTTTAAGTTGCTTGACAAAATTCCTAAAAATTCACACATGCACGTGACCAAGTATTGTATGTAGACTTCATTTGTGGTGCAAAAGACATGCATTCCATTGCCCTGTCTAAAAGGGTCCACCCAAGGGACGCGGACTTTTGGAACATGGCTCTATGGGAACCCCTTATGAATATATATAGCAAATTAAAAAGAACTATGAAAAAAATAAGAAAATCTGTGTTTTTATAACATATGTAATCCATGGGTATACTCGTATTTGAAGTTTCACGAAAAATGACGTCCGTGGTATTCTGGAAAAAATGACAAAATTGAAGCTTAAAAAACACGGTTTGAATGAATAGTAAGATCCCGGTCGTATTTTCTTTACTAAGAATACCATGAGTGTCATTCCTTCACGAAACTTCAGACACGAGTAGAATGGTTTACCCAGTTTGATACCCCCAAAATTCAGATTTTTTTGCAATTTTTCTATTAGTTTCCCTGACTTTACTATTCATGTGGGTATTCTAGAAAAAAAAGTTATTATCATATCTACTTAATAGTCTTTTATTATGAAGAACACATACAAATATGTTTTCCCACAGAAATTTGGAGGCACATACTATAGGACCATAGGTACATGACTGCATATTTTCATTATTTTTTGAAGCTTACCAGTTACCAGAACACATTTTAAATTTTCCTAAAGTAAAAGGTGGAAGAGAGCAGTGAAATATCTTATGAAAGGGTTACTTATGTTGTTTAACATTCAACTGACAGTTTAATAAGCAACATGGCACACTGATTTTTTTTTCTACTGCCACACCAGGACAAAACAACACGAATGTCAACGAACAAGTTGCTCAATGGATATTCCCTCAAAAAGAAAATTTGCTCAATGGATAGAGGAGATACGTGTGATTAGATGCAAAACAGAGCCGGGAGCATCCTCCTGAAAAGAAAAACCAACTGTATTTGCGCAAATAGCCTATTGATTAACTGTATCTATGCTGTGACATCAAATCCCAGTGGGCTAGCTGTGGCAACTCTTTAGCCCCACTGTCTGGCTGTTTCTATGTGCTCGTGGCCTTCTTTGATGCAGAGAGGATCGCAGCTACCAGATAAGAAGCTAGCACACATTATATCTTTTTTTTTGTTACAGAGATATCATTACCTCATAATCAAATGTGTAATATAATGGGTGATAACATAATTAAAGATGTCAATATCGGTTTTCTAAATCTTGCATACGCATCAGATATATTTCTTTGTAACACACGGAATGTGCAAATTTCTGTAATCATGTTAATCTCAGGAAAAAAAATCTCTTCTGCTATTTAGCATTCACGGTCTCCATTGCTTGAATTGGCATGTACAGATTTATTTTGTACTCCCTCTGTGAAGTAATATAAGACCATTTATTAGATCACTAAAGTGTTTAATCTAAAAGTACGAACTAGTGGCTTACAAAGTTGGCCGGTTTGGGATGTTCCCCAACAAACGAAAATTGTGAGAGAACACGTAGAGAATGTGAGAAAGGCACTACTAAACGCGACAAATTCAAAAATGGATAACACTGTTCAATCCTCCTTCCCCCATCGTGCTGAGTTCGGCCGGCAACGGTCATGCGCACAGTAGTACTTTCGACGTGAGAATTCCCGCCAACTTGTTGTCGAGTTCGACAACGCTAAGAACGAACCGGAACGCATCTCATGGAAAAAGGTAGTTATGAAAAAAAAATTAAGACAGACGAATTGGAAGAGGTTGATGTAAGTGATTTAAGTAATGCTTGTCAGGAACGCGAGATGTGAGCTCGAGAGTTGAATCTCGTGACATGCCGTCGCTCGTGGGCGGCCATGATAAGACAAATATTATGTTTGACAGTGGAAGGATGAGGAAGATGTAACTAGGACAAACTAATCACAAGAGTCGGCGAAAGTATATGTTAATCTGTTGTACATAGTACGATGCTTGTGAGCAAGATGCAATTAGCACAAACTAATCAGGGGAGTCAACGGGAGTATGTGTTAATCTGTTGTACATACGATGCTCCATCGCGGACATTGCGTGAATTATTAGCAACCACTGAGCATCATCTCTCTATCATATTAGTACAGTGCTCCCTCTCTGACCTTTTATAAGATGTTTTTAAAGTCCATGACAGTGTTAAAACGTCTTATATTTAATATATATGATACACACGCTGTGCGTATTCAAGAAAAAAACGTCTTACATTGCGTCACTGAAGGAGTAATTATCGTTTTTGTTATTGTTCAGCTGCCTGTTTTTCTTTTTTCTTCAGTCGGTTTTCTTTCAGCTGGTTTGACCTTGATGTTTATCTGGGGAGAGGACGCACGCCGGGCGGCCGGGGGCAGGCAGTTAACCAATCCTGAGTTCATTGATTAATTACAGCTAGTTCAATCTGTGTGCGTTTGTGTGTGCACGGGTCACGTGCATGTGCGTGTATGGACATGAGAATGCAAAAGTAAAGCTTAAAAACCTTATAACTTCCTCTATAAAGAAATCTAAAAAAATTCACAAATGATAAATGACACATGTATGACGAAGCACTTCGGGTCTGATGTTTTTACAACTAAAATTACTATAAAAAACACAAAAATTAAACTTGCCATCCGAAATAAATTTGTCATGATTGACAACTAAAGTTGTCATCCTCGTATCATTAAACTTGCTATTAAAATAGCTCAGAGTTGTCAGGTATTCGTGCCATATGTATGACAATTATCAGAGTCACTAAAGTAGTTGATCCTCACAATCTTAAGACTACCGACAACGGGAGTAACATAGATGGTAATATCACATATGTCTAGATAAAATAGATGATGTGACAACTAATTAATGAATAAAGAGAAACATGTGGTAACATAGCTAGATACTCATAGTATGAGTAACATCACACGTACCAAGACAACATGAGTCTATAATCTAATAAATAAAGTGTTGCATGACACCACACATATGTTATTCTCTATTATAAAGATAGTAACATAGACTAGTAACATAAGTTACTCCCCACTGTGGCTAGTTTAATTATCTCAACATGCACACATGTCATTTCATCAAACATGCCACATCATCATCCCATTAATTATTTCTCTTTAACATGTATGAAAAATACTATTTATATTCTCTCTCAACATACACATGTATTTACTCTTCACACATGCCATCTCATCAATCACACTAATTATATTTCTCTCAACATGCATGAGAAATATTACTACCTCCGTCTCGATAAATAAGTCACTCGCGTAGTTCTAGGTCAACGATTTAACTATCTAAATATGTATTATATGTGACACAAAATATATATTTAGAAACTGCATCCGCGTAGAAATCTAGTGATATACTTTTCATGACATATAACACATATTTAATTACTCAAATTAATAACCTAGAACTACGTGAATGACTTATTCACCTAAAACTTCTTGCTTGTATTCACAACTATATACTAATTAATTACAATTTATCATATGTACTTTAAATTTCATCAGAAAAATATTGCAAGAACGCATAGGATTATCATCTATCTACTACCCCTATTAAAAGACGAGAGACGAAGATCCAAACAATCTCGACCGCTTATCTATGAGATCTAAAGGTCTAAAACCCTCCGATGTTTAACACAACCAGCCACAAATCCTACTAATCCCATCAATCACCTACTAATCCCTCCATAACCCTTCGTTGTCATCAAACTTCCCTTCCCTCGGCTAAAAGAAAAACTGCCCTTCCTTGAGCACATTACACACCATGTCTTAGAGCATCTCCAACACTCGCCCAATGCGCGGCGTGCTAAAAAAAGTTTGCAGCGTGCCGATCACCTAGTTTGACGCTGCGGGTAGCGCTGGCTCCAGCAGCCGCGGTAAAATGCAGCGCGCACGCTCTCTCACACAAACAACATATGCGCTCCAAACACAAGGAAGAAGATCAAACACAAACAAAATAGATCAACAATAAATAGTTCAATTTCATTATTAAAACTCAAACAAATAGTTTATCTTTCAATTCAACAAATAATTCAACAATACAACATCAAATGCACAAATCATGATGCTCTTTGTCGGCCATTTCATGGCCACCACTCTTCAATGAGATCCTTCTGAAGATCATCATGTGCTTGGGGACGTCGAATGGCATGATAGGAGGCAACAAAACGGACCACCTTTTCAGTCCTCCGCCGCACTCGCACGGGATGTCCCAAGAGCTCATAGTGAGAGTAATCTACATCTTGGCCACGCTCATTCTCAATGATCATGTTGTGCATGATCACACAAGCGTGCATGAAGTACCAAAGCATCTTTTGATTCCAAAATCTAGCCGGTCCCCTCACAATAGTAAATTGGGCTTGCGAAATCCCAAAAGCTCTCTTCACATCTTTTCTAGCCGCCTCCTGAGCATTGTGCAAATCAAGATTTTTCTTACCTTCCGATTTTTTCAACGACTTCACAAATGTTTGCCATTTTGGGTAGATGCCATCCGCAAGATAGTAGCCATAGTTGTATGTACGGTCATTTGCTACAAACTACACCGGTGGCAGTTCACCATTTGCAATCTTATTCATCAGTGGTGACCGGTTGACAACGTTGATGTCATTCAAAGATCCAGCCATTTCAAAAAAAAGCATGCCAAATCCCAGTCTCTTGATCGGCCACCGCTTCAAGGATTATAGTGAAACCCTTTTTTGGCCGTGGAATTGCACATGCCATGCCTTAAGACAATTCTTCCAACTCCAATGCATGCAATTTATTGATCCAAGCATACCTAGGAAGCCGCGAGCTTTGTTCATCTCCAATAGCCTTGCGGCGTCTTCAACATTGGGAGATCTCAAATACTCCCGAGCAAACACTTGCACAATTCCGACTGCGAAGCGCTTGACACGCATGATGACCTGGCTCTCACCCATGGCTAAGTGATCATCAACTAGATCAGCGGGGATACCGTATGCCAACATAAGCAAAGTGGCTGTCACCTTCTGAAAGGTGTTATGCCCGAGCTCTCCGGCGGCATTCCTCCTTTGCTGAAAAAACTGGTCATGGCTCGCTAGTTTCTCTGCAATGCGCCTGAACAACTTGGTGCTCATCCTAAACCGACGACCAAAGTACGACTCGGGGTATGTGGGACTCTCCGCAAAATAATGCCTGATCAATCTGTTGTGGGCATCGATCCTATCCCTCCAAAAATTTTGCCGACCCATAACCGAACCAGCGTACTTCGGTTTTTTTATTAATGTGCATAGCTAGGATCATTGCAAGATCCTCCTCCTCTTCCATATCAAATTCTTCTTCGGAAGAATCATACGATGAACTCATCTAAAATGTTCAATTTAAACTAGGCTATAAAAACTGCAAATAGCATGCACCAAATTCATGTAAAAAATGTGAAGTTGAAGCAATACATACCTTGCGAGCGTTTTGTTGAACACCTTGCGGGCGCTGTTCGTCGGAGAAGTCGCGGCGGTGACTAGAAGGAGATGGGGGAAGCCGTGGCGGCACGGGGATAGGCCGGGGAAGCGCCGAAACGGTCGCTGGAAGAAATGAGATGGCGTGGGCGGCGGCGGCGCCAGCGACTGGATGGGGTAGGTGGAGTTGCGAGCGAGCGCTCGAGAGTCCAGCGCGCTGGAGTGGGCGCAGCAAATAAGCGACACGCGATGACGTTTCGACCGGCGCGCTGAACTCGATATGCCGCGCATGCGGTTTTTACGTCTTCGCTGGAGCGCTCGGAGCGATAGCGCATGCAAAAAACATTAATTTTTCAGCGCGGCTGTTGGAGATGCTCTTATACACCTTGCTGCTGCCTCCGCCGCTCCACATCTGCTGCTCAATGGACGCGGCTGTGGGTCGCCGTCGCTGCCCGTCGCTCCTCCTCTGCTGCCTGACGGACGTGAGCACGGGTCTCCGTCCGACGTGCGGCACCACGGACACGAGCGAGGACTGAAGCTGAATGCTCGGGCCGGTGGTTTGGGCATGAGGACGAGGCTCTGATTTCTGGGGCACATTTTAGTAGGCCGACTGTAATCGTATATTCAATCAGTGTTGTATTCGTTTATTCAGTGCCCCCTGCAAACTCTGACTTTCGCCTGCGTGATGCTGCCAGCGTGCTGTGCGTGTTAGATGGATCAGTGAGGGCACGCGCGGCCGGCCGGCCGGCCGGCATGTGTGCTGTGCGTGTGTTCACTCAGATAATCAGATGTATTGTATGTGTGTCCGACAAGTGTTTGCGTCAATGCCCAACTGAAAACTGTTGTTTCAACTTTTGCATTTTAGTTCAGAAACAAGAAAGGACTAGCACCTTCTATTTTTAATCATTAGCTCCTTCTTATCCTGGCAGTGTTCAAGTTTTTTATCAGGACCATGTCTTGAATATAACTGTATTGTAGAAATTGCACTTTGTTATGCTAGCCGGTTGTGGCCTCTTGGCATTTGTGTTTGGCGTTGTGGCTCTCCGTGAGCATGCCGTTATTTTGATTTCAGACTATAAGACCTTGTTGAACCTCTTTATTTATCTATAAAGGTGGCCGTATGCATCATTCTGATGCAGAGGCCAGGGAGCCCCCCTTTTCAAAAAAAAAAAGAATTGCACACTTACATGAGCCATTGTCTAACTCTGATATCCATGTAGCTCCTAAAAGTGTTCCCTTCGATAAGTCCTCTCTTCAAAACATATCTTTCAGCGCGAACCTTCCCTACCTTACATGAACCCGGCTTCCATTTCAACCAATGATCTTTTTGCTTTCTTTATCTATAAATTAGGGATGAACCAACATACACTTATATTATGATGTACCTATTGACATCTGTGGTAAATATGCTCTTATCAACTTTGAACCAAATTTCTAATGATGACATCCCAATGATTGCGGTGTCATGGTCGGGGATTATGACTTCTTTTGTTGATGTAATTTAAAGGTTTTGTGTGTGAGTCATTAACATGTAATGTCTTAGATCTGGATAGTAATGGAGTCATGTAAATTTGAGTTGTGGTTCTTATGTAATGGAGTACTGCTATGCATCGCTTATGCAGGTGAAAATGCGATAGAAACAAATATTTTGTAGTGCCTGGTCATTTTACCCTGCACATTTTACATATGGTTTCATAAACATCGTGCTTTTCTCCATATCAGCTACCTGGTCAGCTTAGCAGAGTCAATGGCTGTAAACAGATTTTGGTGATGATTCTGGTGAATGACGGAATGCCCAGTTTATCTCTATCTTGCGCTCAACCAGATTCACACTTATCCATCAAGGTAAACCCTTCACCCCCCCTCCTGTCTTTGTTCAAGTGTCGTTCACAGTTTTTTACAGTTTATAGTCCATGCCTTCAGATTATGTACTTTTTTTGACATGCAAATCATATACTTTTAGCCGTACAGTTTACAGTTAGAGAATAACGAGCACTCATATTTGGATTATGTTCCTTGATCCGCCTATGTAAAACATTTGTATGTACTTGAATTGCAGTTTGGGATCTAGATAGATTGGCTCATAGCTTTATGCTCTTTATAGTTGCTAAGCAATGGACGTGGGCATCTTAATTCTTAAACACAACATTTCCAGTCATTTTTATGACTCTCGAATTAGGAATTACACATACTTTGCATGAGATTTAAATTTTTCAAAAAAGTAGGTCTATTAAATGATATTCCTTTCGTCCCTAAATAAGTGTTTCAGCTTTATACTAAATTTAGTACAAAGTTGTACTAACATTGAGATACTTATTTTGGGACGGAGGGAGTAGAACTAAGGACCAAGCTAGGCGCCGACAGACCGGCCCAACCCCGCAGCCGGCCGATTTCAGTGATTGCAACCGTTGGATTTCGTGTCCTTGTTTTGTCCACCTTCCCCGTGTTGGAAATATGCCCTAGAGGCAATAATAAAATGGTTATTATTATATTTCCTTGTTCATGGTAATTGTCTATTGTTCATGCTATAATTGTGTTATCCGTAAATCGTAATACATGTGTGAATACATAGACCACAACATGTCCCTAGTGAGCCTCTAGTTAACTAGCTCGTTGATCAATAGATAGTCATGGTTTCCTGACTATGGACATTGGATGTCATTGATAACGGGATCACATCATTAGGAGAATGATGTGATGGACAAGACCCAATCCTAAGCATAGCACAAGATCGTGTAGTTCGTTTGCTAGAGTTTTTCCAATGTCAAGTATCATTTCCTTAGATCATGAGATCGTGTAACTCCCGGATGCCGTAGGAGTGCTTTGGGTGTACCAAACGTCACAACATAACTGGGTGACTATAAACGTATACTACAGGTATCCCCGAAAGTATCTGTTGGGTTGACACGATCGAGACTGGGATTTGTCACTCCGTATGACGGAGAGGTATCTCTGGGCCCACTCGGTAATGCATCATCATAATGAGCTCAATGTGACCAAGTGTTTGGTCACGGGATCATGTATTACGGTACGAGTAAAGTGACTTGCCGGTAACGAGATTGAACGAGGTATTGGGATACCGACGATCGAATCTCGGGCAAGTAACGTACCGATTGACAAAGGGAATTGAATACGGGATTGATTGAATCCTCGACATCGTGGTTCATCCGATGAGATCATCGTGGAACATGTGGGAGCCAACATGGGTATCCAGATCCCCCTGTTGGTTATTGACCGGAGAGTCATCTCGGTCATGTCTGCGTGTCTCCCGAACCCGTAGGGTCTACACACTTAAGGTTCGGTGACGCTAGGGTTGTAGAGATATTAGTATGCGGTAACCCGAAAGTTGTTCGGAGTCCTGGATGAGATCCCGGACGTCACGAGGAGTTCCGGAATGGTCCGGAGGTGAAGATTTATATATAGGAATTCCAGTTTCGGCCATCGGAAAAGTTTTAGGTGTAATCAGTATTGTACCGGGACCACCGGAAGGGTCCCCGGGGTCCACCGGGTTGGGCCACCTATCCCGGAGGGCCTCATGGGCTGAAGTGGGAGGGTAACCAGCCCCTGATGGGCTGGTGCGCCCCCATGGGCCTCCCCCCGCGCCTAGGGTTGGAAACCCTAGGGGTGGGGGGCGCCCCACTTGGCTTGGGGGCAAGTCCCCTTGGCCGCCGCCCCCCTTGGAGATCCCATCTCCTAGGGCCGGCGCCCCCCTAGGGGCCCTATATATAGTGGGGGGGAGGGAGGGCAGCCGTACCCAAGTCCCTGGCGCCTCCCTCTCCCCTCGTAACACCTCTCTCTCTCTCGTTGGAGCTTGGCGAAGCCCTGCCGAGATCACCGCTGCTTCCACCACCACGCCGTCGTGCTGCTGGATCTCCATCAACCTCTCCTTCCCCTTGCTGGATCAAGAAGGAGGAGACGTCTTCCCAACCGTACGTGTGTTGAACGCGGAGGTGCCGTCCGTTCGGCGCTCGGTCATCGGTGATTTGGATCACGACGAGTACGACTCCATCAACCCCGTTCTCTTGAACGCTTCCGCTCGCGATCTACAAGGGTATGTAGATGCACTCCCCTCTCACTCGTTGCTAGATGACTCCATAGATTGATCTTGGTGATGCGTAGAAAATTTTAAAATTCTGCTACGTTCCCCAACACCCCGCGCATGGGATTGACTCTGCCCTTGCCTCCGGATCCACCTCTCCATGCCCCCTCCCCCGTAAACGTCGCCCCTGCCTGCTTGCAGCTCCGGTGGACACCACTCACCATCGACGCTATCGTGCCCGGGCGCAGCGGTGTCGTGCCAATTCCAGCATTTGTGGCACATGGTTGAAGCATCATCTCCCGCCGGCCACATCATTTTGGGACGCGCGCACCTACTACTCCCTGTCATAGAAGCACCGCTAGCTAACAGTTCCAGAAAAAACATGGCGGACACCGTGTGTCGCCGCCCAAACACTATCCTCTCAATTTGCAGCAAAATCGAAAGTTGGTTCCAACAAAAATCAAAAGCGGTTCCAACAATAATGTAAAAAATCATGGACAACTATCCTCTGAATTTGCAGAAAATTTGAAAGCTAGTTACAGCAAAAAATTAATGTGTCTAGGCGACGGCACCACCATCCCTCTCAATTTGCAGCAAAATCGAAAGCTGGTTCTAGGAGAAATCAAAAGTGGTTCCAACAAAAAAAGACCAGTCGTCATTCCCATGCTCTGGCTCGCAACCTCGTCATGTTGCGCGACGTGCGATAGTCCACAACCTCGCGGTCGCCAGTCACGCATAGGCCATGACGTCAGCCTTTTGCAGGACAATTTCGCAGCAGCCAACTTCTACTTGTAGCAGAAACCATCGCTGATGAGGGATAGGCTGAGGAGGTGGAGAAGTGCATGGATAAGAGGAGCTTCGTCCCGACATGGAGACGATGGAGGGAGGGAGTAGGGTCCACGTAGGGTGGAGCAGCGGCCGCCTCACCGGAGTAAATCCAAGGGAGGCATGGAGCGAGGGGAAGGAAACAAGTGAATGGGGAGCATAAGATGGTGAGAGAGAGCAAATCAAGAGGACCATAGAGATGATGAATTGGGAGACGACACGAGACGCATGATCCCCCAGGATCCATCGACCCCGCACAGCCGGGTAGAAATCATTTGCCCAGAATTAATGTATTGTAGCTAAGACGTGCGTTGCACGTGCAAGCTTACTAGTTAGTTAAAAGTAAATAACATGCTACCAGGAAGAAGATAGCCATGGTTCTGGACGCAGTCACGCAACTGCGTTGCCCAATGCACATCCAGTTCTTTTCGGCGATTCTTTCAGAATCGGCCCCCTCTCCAGCTTTTTTTAGAATCGGCACTCCATATATTTTTTACAATCCTATCAAGTTAAGGTTTAATTAGTTGGAATTGTAAAAAAAATGAAGTGATGATTCTGAATGAAGCTGGGAAAGAGGCCGCTTGAAAGAACTGGACTAGTGTTGCTAGGTAATAGTTAGTTCATGCTACCGGAAAGAAGATAGCCATGATTCTGGACGCAGTCACGCAGCTGCGTTCAATCCTGCGGCCGTGCTGGGCTGCTATAGCTATCGTGCTGACACATTACGTAGTGCAAAGGTATGCACACCGTATCCATATTCCCTGATTCCAATGTACTACATACATGCTGATGAATACCGAGTACACGTATCTGCATGCTGGCATTTCATAGGAAGAGTTTGCGACTTGGTGTAACCAAAATAGACTGGACGTTCTCTGTCGATGACACGTGCTATCCAAACCTCGCCGTCATCCTGATCTCCTCATGATCACTGATGTTGACTTCGTGTCTTCATCCTACAGCGTATGACCGTGACAGTCCGTTCCGGCAGGCCCCTCAGCGTGCCCATCCAAAAACATCATTTTAATGTATATGCTTATTAAGGGCATCTCCAACACCGACCTCCAAATCTCCTGTAACCGTCCGAACCGCTAAAGTTCAATGCCGACCTGTATCGGTCTATGGCGTGGTTCGGACACGTTTTTTCCTCATAAATCAAAGAAAAAAGTGGAGAGGTTTACGAGAGTCTGGAATAATCTCAATCCTGTTTCTAACCGCCCTGACCCATCAACCCCCCCTCCCACGCGCTTCTTGCCTTGCGCCAACTGTCCGTGTTCATTCCGCTGTACAGTGCCGCTCCGCATTGAAGGCGGCTGAAGGCGGACGTGGCCTCTCACTGCCACCGCCATAGAAGTGGCGCGCCGGCCGAAGGCACCGCCCATTGCACACCGGCTGAAGACGACTCCTCGCCGCATTCATACGTCTCCATTAACCCCGTGTGGAAGCTGAGAAACATACTCTGGCCACACGTCCGTTCATGAGCGGGCCCGCATTAAACACAACGCCGGCCAAGCTCCTCCCGCCCGTCCTCTATTTAAACGAGGCCAGACGCCGGACAAGAATCGCACCCCTCCGCCGCTCCCCCATCTCCTCATTCACCATTTTCTTCACTCTTATGATGGTTTTCGAAAAGCAGTTCTCTGGCATACAAACAGGCTGCCGCCAACTACAAGCGAGACAGCTCGCTACTCCACCTCCCTCGCTTAAGCCTATGGAGCCAGTTGTCGCCCAAGCCGGCGCATGTTTTAGCAACTCGCCGCTCCAGGCCAACTCGATGAGGAGTGGCGAGTTGCTCCAGGCGGGCAGCACGGCGGCACGGGTGTCGCCGCATCCAGCGCCTGCGACCGTGCCATCCATCGTCGACGCGCGCGTAGCCGCGTCATGCACGCAGAGAAAGAAGCCGGAGTTGGCTGCACAGATGTCGACGAGGTGGTGGCCAGCACGTCTGTGCCCTGCGCCATCATCGAGGACAAGTAAACACGGAGGCCGCCACCGCTTGTATCCCATGGAGGCCGCCGTCGGTGCCCTGGCCGGTTCTCCTTTATCACATATCATCCTGCGCCCCCGCCTGAGCTCCACGGATGCACCTTCCCCTCCGGCTGAAGCACCCTCTTTGCTCTCAGTGGTCCGGTTAGCGGGCTGCCGGACATGGGGAAGACAAAGGGTTCTGTCGTGGCAGGCCGTAGACTAGTGTAGTGTATCCGTGTCGTGGAGTGGAACTCCGCGTGACTGTACATGCACATAGTTTTAGCTTTTTAGTTGAAAATATGTCCAAAATGTAACCGTTTTGTCCGGTTTGTATGAAATCCAGCTATGTTTGCATGAATTTCATCCGATTTGTTGAAAAAGAGTTTGAAATGTATGCGGCTAGCGTTGGATGTCGACCTCCCATGTGACGCCCCCAATTCGACCGTACACTAATCATACACACAAATGTGTACGATCAAGATCAAGGACTCATGGTAAGATATCACAACACAACTCTAGACACAAATTAAAATAATACAAGCTTTATATTACAAGCCAGGGGCCTCGAGGGCTCGAATATATAAGCTCGAATACACAAGAGTCAGCGGACGCAACAAAATCTGAGTACAGACATAAGTTAAACAAGTTTGCCTTAAGAAGGCTAGCACAAAAGCAACAATGATCTAAAAGGCAAGGCCTCCTGCCTGGAAGCCTCCTAACTACTCCAACTCGTCAGCGGCCGTCACGTAGTAGTAGGCACCCTCGGGGTAGCAGTAGTCATCAGTGGTGTCGTCTGGCTCCTGGGATCCGTCATCTGGTCGCAATAAACGGGTATATGGGAAAAAGAGGTAGCAAAGCAACCGTGAGTACTCATCCAAAGTACTCACAAGACTTACATCAGATCTAAACTAAGTATGCATCTGTATCAAAGGGAAATGGGCTGTATCTGTGGACTAAATTGCAGTATGCCAGAAGAGAAGGGGAAAACCTAGCCTATCGAAGACTAGCATCTTCAAGCATCTTGCAGCATATAGAAGAGTATAGATCAACATAATGTAAAGTAGTAGTAGTGTTATCAACCTCAGCTAGAGATCCTTTCTCGACTCCCTGTGAGAAAGAAATCCCAGAGCCATACTATTCGTTTCTCATATCCATTTCTCATCTCAAGTATCCAGTTCAAGTTGTATCGATCGGGATACAACTCCAAGTGTCCGTTACTGTAGGACAGGCTATCGATAGATGTTTTTCCCTGCAGGGGTGCACCAACTTACCCACCACGCTCGATTAACTCCAGCCGGACATAGTTTCCTGGGTCATGCCCGGCCTCGGCCAAACAATACGCCGCAACTTGACCTAGGCTTAATAGAGAGGTTAGCACACCGAACTAAACCTATGCCCCCAGGGGTCATGGGCCATCGCCCCGGGAACTCATGCATGTTGCGAGGGCGGCCGGTGAGCAGACCTAGCTACCTCCTTAAACAAGGCAGGAGCTTACGCAGTCCAACCCGGCGCGCGCCGCTCAGTCACTGATGTCTAATAAGCTTCGGCTGATGCATATGACGCAGAACGCCCATACAATGCCCACGTGATGGTTAGTGCTATCAGGCCAGAGGCCCCTCGGATCAAATATCCAAACTGTTAGTGCATTGCTAGTGCGGTCACGAGCAGAGACTCACGAAAAATGTGACCCCGTCGCCCCATCTCGAGTACTTGCGACAAGGGCTAAGAATGCCCGGCGACGCCTCGTAAGTATCTCGCGGGCACCTTCCAGGTCAACCCGACTACACATCACTTGCCATTAAGCTCGCGCGGGTACCCCTCAGGGCCGACCCGTCTTTAGTAAC
Source organism: Triticum urartu (assembly GCF_003073215.2). NCBI lineage: Eukaryota > Viridiplantae > Streptophyta > Magnoliopsida > Poales > Poaceae > Triticum > Triticum urartu. The sequence goes on along the minus strand of NC_053028.1, from coordinate 530,234,274 downwards.
ATGGTTCAGTGTAAAGTCATAGTAACCATAGTAACTATGTGTCTAACACCAAGGGGAAAACCTGAGGAATCACCCCCGGTGAATTCCACTTGATGTAATCGTCAAGGTGAACGTAAGAGGATCCACCCTCGAGTTTCACACTTGAGGGGTTGCACGACAGAGCCGTATCGGAAGTGGTTAAGGAGGAAATCACCCTCGATGACCACGACCGAATAGCTACACTACAGAGGTCTCATCAGGAGTGATGTGAGAGGTTCCACCCTCGGCACTCGATGGTAACTCAGCAGAGTCGTACAACTAGGGGGTGATGTGCGGTGTCGGGGCCTGGACGTCGATCACGTTGATCGAGTCATCAAACATAAAGCGGGGCAACTGGGACAAGGTGGGGGTCACTGATGGATCACTAACCAACCTATACTAAGCAGTTTAGGATAAGCAGATAAGGTAACAATAAGCAGGTAACAAAAACAAGCTATGCATCAGAGTAGGATCATACAGAAAGCAGTAACAGTTCTAATGCAAGCATGAGAGGGAAAGAAATGGGCGATATCGGAATGCTCAAGGGGGGTTTGCTTGCGTGGAAGCTCTGCTGAAAAAGAAGAAGTGTCGTTGACGTAGTCGATCACAGGGGCGGCATCGGTCTCGGGATCTACCGGAGAGAAGAGGGGGAAGAAACATTAAATATAAGCAAATAGATGAAACACTAAGCATAACATGAGAATATGGTGTGCCGGGTGTGACCTAACGTATGGCTACACAATATGGGTGAAGGGGCATTGCAACCGGGAATGCTTTCCCGGTTCCGGACATGTGTCAGACAGATGACCGGAGGGGGAATGTTGCATGTTCGCTACACTAGGGATGTGTGGCGGGCTAACGGACCGCGTATTCGGATTCTTGTCGTTGTTCTGAGCAACTTTCTTATAGAAAACTTTTTCATCCGAGTTATGGATAATTTTCTATGATTTTCTAAAGTTTTTAATAATGTCCTAAAATTATTATTGATTCGAAAATGGGCTTATTGCGCCAGCAGGACGCATGCTGATGTCAGCAGGGTCAACAGTCAACTCTGACTGGATTGACTGGTCAAAAGGGGCTGTGGGGTGCTACCTCTTGAGCACTGTGTTGGTTTTCCACGAAGAGGAACGGATGATGCAGCAAAGTAGCATAAGTATTTCCCTCAGTTTTTGAGAACCAAGGTATCAATCCAGTAGGAGGCTACGCGCGAGTCCCTCGCACCTGCACAAAACAAATAAATCCTCGCAACCAACGCGATAAGGGGTTGTCAATCCCTACATGGCCACTTATGAGAGTGAGATCTGATAGATATGATAAGATAATATTTTTTGGTATTTTTATGATAAAGATGCAAAGTAAAATAAAAGAAAAGTAAAAAACCAAAGGAAATAACTAAGTATTGAAAGATTAATATGATGAAGATAGGCCCGGGGGCCATAGGTTTCACTAGTGGCTTCTCTCAAGAGCATAAGTATTTTACGGTGGGTGAACGAATTACTGTTGAGCAATTGACAGAATTGAGCATAGTTATGAGAATATCTAGGTATGATCATATGTATATAGGCATCACGTCCGAGACAAGTAGACCGACTCCTGCCTGCATCTACTACTATTATTCCACTCATCGATCGCTATCCAGCATGCATCTAGAGTATTAAGTTCATGAAAACAGAGTAACGCCTTAAGCAAGATGACATGATGTAGAGGGATAAACTCATGCAATATGATGAAAACCCCATCTTGTTATCCTCGATGGCAACAATACAATATGTGCCTTGCTGCCCCTACTGTCACTGGGAAAGGACACCGCAAGATTGAACCCAAAGCTAAGCACTTCCCCCATTGCAAGAAAGATCAATCTAGTAGGTCAAACCAAACTGATAATTCGAAGAGACTTGCAAAGATAACCAATCATACATAAAAGAATTCAGAGAAGATTCAAATATTGTTCATAGATAGACTTGATCATAAACCCACAATTCATCGGTCTCAACAAACACACCACAAAAAGAAGATTACATCGAATAGATCTCCACAAGAGAGGGGGAGAACATTGTATTGAGATCCAAAAAGAGAGAAGAAGCCATCTAGCTAATAACTATTGACCCGAAGGTTTGAGGTAAACTACTCACACTTCATCGGAGGGGCTATGGTGATGATGTAGAAGCCCTCCATGATGGATACCCCCTCCGGTGGAGCTCCAGAACAGGGCCCAAGATCGGATCTCATGGATACAGAAAGTTGCGGCGGTGGAATTAGGGTTTTGGCTCCGTATCTGATCGTTTGGGGGTACGTAGGTATATATAGGAGGAAGGAGTACGTCGGTGGAGCAACAGGGGGCCCACGAGGGTGGAGGGCACGCCTGGGGGCGGGGGTAGGCGCGCCCCCCTACCTCGTGGCCTCCTCCTTTGTTTCTTGACGTAGGGTCCAAGTCTCCTGGATCATGTTCGGTGAGAAAATCACATTCCCGAAGGTTTCATTCCGTTTGGACTCCGTTTGGTATTCCTTTTCTCTGAAACCCTAAAATAGGCAAAAAAACAGCAATTCTGGGCTGGGCCTCCGGTTAATAGGTTAGTCCCAAAAATAATATAAAAGTGGATAATAAAGCCCAATAATGTCCAAAACAGTAGATAATATAGCATGGAGCAATCAAAAATTATAGATACGTTGGAGACGTATGAAGCATCCCCAAGCTTAATTCCTGCTCGTCCTCGAGTAGGTAAATGATAAAAATAGAATTTTTGATGCGGAGCGCTACTTGGCATAATTTTAATGTAATTCTTCTTAATTGTGGTATGAATATTCAGATCCGAAAGATTCAAGATAACAGTTCATATTGACATAAAAATAATAATACTTCAAGCATACTAACTAAGCAATTATGTCCTCTCAAAATAACATGGCCAAAGAAAGTTCATCCCTACAAAATCATATAGTTTAGTCATGCTCCATTTTGGTCACACAAGAATGCTCTCATCATGCACAACCCCGATGACAAGCCAAGCAATCGTTTCATACTTTAGTAATCTCAAACCTATAAACTTTCACGCAATATATGAGCGCGAGCCATGGATATAGCACTATGGGTGGAATAGAATATGATGGGGATTATGTGGAGAAGACAAAAAAGGAGAAAGTCTCACATCAACGAGGCTAATCAATGGGCTATGGATATTCCCATCGATTGATGTTAATGCAAGGAGTCGGGATTGCCATGCAACGGATGCACTAGAGCTATAAATGTATGAAATCTCAACAAAAGAAACTAAGTGGGTGTGCATCCAACTTGCTTGCTCATGAAGACCTAGGGCATTTGAGGAGGCCCATTGTTGGAATATACAAGGCAAGTTCTATAATGAAAATTTCCCACTAGTATATGATAGTGACAAAACAAAAAGACTCTCTATCATGAAGATCATGGTGCTACTTTGAAGCACACGTGTGGCAAAGGATAGTAGCATTGTCCCTTCTATATTTTTTTATTTGGCCTTCCTCTTTTTTGGCCTTTCTCTTTTTTTAGGACAATGCTGTATGAATGATGGTCATCACACTTCTATTTATTTACAACTCAAGAATTACAACTCGATACTTAGAACAAGATATGACTCTATATCAATGCCTCCGGCGGTGTACCGGGATATGCAATGATCCAAGAGTGACATGTATGAAAGAATTATGAATGGTGGCTTTGCCACAAATACTATGTCAACTACATGATCATCCTAAGCAATATGACAATGATGAATGTGTTATGATAAACAGAATGGTGGAAATTTGCATGGCAATATATCTCGGAATGGCTATGGAATTTCCATAATAGGTAGGTATGGTGGCTGTTTTGAGGAAGATATAAGGAGGTTTATGTGTGAAAGAGCGTATCATATCACGTGGTTTGGATGCACCGGCGAAGTTTGCACCAACTCTCAATGCGAGAAAGGGCAATGCACGGTACCGAAGAGGCTAGCTGTAACGCCCTCGATGCGGCTATATCTCCCACGTGTCGAAGCACGACTTAGAGGCATAACCGCATTGAAAGCAATGTCGCAAGTGAGGTAATCTTCACACAACCCATGTAATACATAAGGGAAAGAGATACATTGCTGGCTTACACTTGCCACTTCACACAATTACATGAATAAAGCATTACATCAACCAGTTACAACAAGGTTCGGCTACGGAACCAAAATAGAAGAAGACTACCCCAAATGCTACACAGATCCCCGATTGACCCCAACTGGGCTCCACTACTGATCAACTAGAACGAAACAACTCAAAGGACAAGATCTTCATCGAGCTCCTCCTTGAGCTTGGTTGCGTCACCTGCTTGGTAACATCGGCACCTGCAAACTGGTTTTGGAAGTATCTGTGAGTCACGGGGACTTAGCAATCTCACACCCTCACGATCAAGACTATTTAAGCTTATGGGTAAGGTAAAAGGTATGAGGTGGAGCTGCAGCAAGCGACTAGCATATATGGTGGCTAACATGTACACAAAAGAGAGCGAGAAGAGAAGGCAAAGCACGATCGTGAAACTATGATCAAGAAGTGATCCTAGAACAACCAACGTCAAGCATAACTCCAACACCGTGTTCACTTCCCGGACTCCGCCGGAAAGAGACCATCATGGTAACACACGCGGTTGATGTATTTTAATTAAGGTCAACTTCAGGTTTTCTACAACCGGACATTAACAAATTCCCATCTGCCCATAACCGTGGGCACGACTTTCGAAAGTTCAAAACCCTACAGGGGTGTCCCAACTTAGCCCATCACAAGCTCTCACGGTCAACGAAGGATATTCCTTCTAGCGGGAAGACCCGATCAGACTCGGAATCCCGGTTACAAGACATTTCGACAATGGTAAAACAAGACTAGCAAAGCCACCCGAATGTGCCGACAAATCCTGATAGGAGCTGCACATATCTCGTTCTCAGGGCACACCGGATTGTCCAAACTTCCGATAGGCCAGCCCAGAGTTGCCCCTGGTGGCCACCGGCGGCTGACAAGGTGGACCAACACTCAGAGGAGCACTGGCCCGGGGGGGTTAAAATAATGATGACCCTCGAGAGCGCGACTCCCAATGGAAAAGAAAAGGCTAGGTGGCGAATGGTAAAACCAAGCTTTGGCCTTGCTGGAGGAGTTTTATTCAAAGTGAACTGTTAAGGGGTTCCCATTATAACCCAACCGCATAAGGAACGCAAAATCCGGGAACGTAACGCCGATATGACGGAAACTAGGGCGGCAAGAGTGGAACAAAACACCAGGCATAAGGCCGAGCCTTCCACCCTTTACCAAGTATATAGATGCATTAATTAGATAAGAGATATTGTGATATCCCAACAAGTAAACATGTTCCAACAAGGAACAACATCTCCATGTTCCAACAAGGAACAAACTTCAATCTTCACCTGCAACTAACAACGCTATAAGAGGGGCTGAGCAAAGCGGTAACATAGCCAAACAACGGTTTGCTAGGACAAGGTGGGTTAGAGGCTTGGTTTAACAATATGGGAGGCATGATAAGCAAGTGGTAGGTATCGCAGCATAGGCATAGCAAAAGAGCGAGCATCTAGCAAGCAAAGATATAAGTGATTTCGAGGGTATGGTCATCTTGCCGGAAATCCCGCAAGGAAGAAGAACGAGTCCATGAAGAAGACAAACGGACGTAGTCGACCGGATCCTCACACACACGACGTTATCGGAACCAATCCGAAGAAGCAACACCGGAAAGAAGCAAACAACATAGTAAATGACCACGACATGAACATGGCATGATGCACAATCAAGTATGATGCACGTCCGGTTTAATGAAGCATGGCATGGTAAAGTGCACACGCAATTCTACAAATTAAGTGGAGCTCACTATGCAACGAGTTGCATATTGACGAAACACCACGACAAGTTATTTAGTTCGATCTCGTTTATGTACCCAACAATATTAAATGTTGTTAAACATGGCAAGAGGGTGAAGCAAAGTAAAACTACCTATCTAGTCAAGGTTAAATGAGGACGGAAGCAACGAACAACAATTCCGGTAAATCCGCATATGCATATATTAGGTTTGGCACTGTTCTTCCCTAAACACAATTTTAGGGTTGTTAAACATGCAAAGTGAGGTCACCATGTTAAACTAGGCATTTTTTCACCCCATTTACATATAAAGTTTGTTACAAACCGAGTTACGGTTATTTAGTTATGAATTAAAGCATTTTAACAGGGCATAGGAGGAAATTTAAACAAACAGCATTTTAAATATTTTAAACATGGATGAAAACGACATATTATTAAACTAGATGAAAAACTAAGCAAGTTTCATGTTAAGCTTGTTTTAATCCGATGCACGGTTTGTGAGATATTAAATGCATGAAGTTGAAGGTCTTTTCTGCAATTCTGTCTTTACTGGATTAATTAGCAAATTCCCAGGCGCTGAAAAAAACATATGCGGGCCGAACCAGAGGCCGGCCCAACAATACACAGGGGCGGGGACTGCTCACCCATGGGCTTCAGCCCATTGGTGGAGGAGGCTGGCTGGATCGAACGGGCACACAGGGCCTTGCGCGACGGGGGAGCAGCTGGGCCTGGGCGCGGTCAACGCCGGCAGGCGACGCGCGGTCGTTCTCCTCGCTCGAACAAAGCAGAGCAAGCGAGCAGGGCAAAGGGGTGGCGAGGATCCAAGGGAAAGGAGGCGGCTCCAGCCGGATCTGAGGCGGGGAAGGGCGCAGAGGGTCCATGGCGGCGGCGCTGTGAAGAAAAACACCGAGAGGCGGACATGAGAGAAAGAGAGAGATGGGAAAAAGGAGGGAAAAGGAGAGGCGACGGGGTCCTGGATCGATCGAGCTAGGGAAGGGCGGCCTGTGCTGTTGTGGAGACTGGTTTGCTGGAGTGGCACGGAGACCCAGCCAAGGCTGACCTCCATCGTTCCCTGCGAGAAGACACAGAGGAAGAGAGAGATGAAATGATGGAGATGAAACAGAGGGAAGAAGGAAAGGGAAAAGGCGAGGGAGTCTTGGCCTGGCGTTCCGGTGGCGTGGAGTTGCGGCCGGAGATGCTGCCCTGTGGGCGTGCTGTCGCGAGGAGCAGCGGGCGCTGGACGCGTTCGGAAGCGCAGGAGCGAGGGGATCGAGGAACGCAGCGCAGTGGTTGGTCGGGCATGGAAATAGAGAAGAGATAGTGGGGTGGCGGCTAGGAGGATCCCTAGGAAAAAGGGTTAGGTTTAAAATGGACTAGGGGTAGACTAAATATATACGTCACGGATTAGGTTAGGGGCTATTCGGTCCATCCGATCGTAATCGGACGATCCCGGATAATTAGGTTAGGGGGGCCAACTAACAAAACGAAGATGTTTTGTAGATGTTTGGGGTTGATCCGGATCCAACGGTGACGACTCTCCGGGTCGGGTCCGGGACAACTTTCGGACGCGCGCGAGAGGAGGGCCATGGGCTGACGAGAGAGCTTAGGCTAGGCCCGGCGGTAGGTAGTGGACTATGCAGAAGGCCTCAGGCTGAGAGAAGAGAAGAGAGAGAGGCCCGGCGACTGTTTCCGGAGACCGAAAACGTCCGATGATTTGACCGACTATATTGTCGCTATAGTTTAACGGTTGGGCTATCAAACGAACTCCGAATGCGATGAAACTTGACAGGCGGTCTATCTACACTATAATAAGACCACACGCCAACTTTCAACCCAATCCGAGAACATTTTCCGGCCACCTATAAAATAATATTTCGGACATGCCGCGGGCGCGTGCAAGTGTGTCTGGGCTCAGAACGGACAACGGGCGGAACTGGGGGAACCCGGACGGATGTAAGTTTTGAAAACATGATGATGCAATGCGGATGATGACATGATAAAATGCAACACGCAAGCAAATGACATGGCAGTGTCGGCGAATAACAGGAAGACACCTGGCACATCGGTCTCGGGGCGTTACAACACTCCACCACTATGAGAGGATCTCGTCCCGAGATCTAGAATGGCACCGAAGGGAGAAAGAAGAGGAAGAGATGAGGTGAAACTAAGTTGCTTCTTTGACAAACGAGTGATACCGAAGAACGTTGAAAAGGTTAAGCCATTGAAAGAAAGAATTCAATGAAGAAGAACAAAGTTGAAAGCACTCTTGTAGGGAAGATGAATAAGGAAGAACAAATTTGGGCAGCACTGCGAATGAAAAGAAATACAAGGCTTGATAAGGCGAAAAGAACTTGAGCAAAAAGGACAAAACACTCCGGTTAAATGGATAAGCAAAAGAAAGAAGCATGATCTTGACAAAACAAAATGATGGGTTGAAAAGAGCAACATCACAATGCCTCCGGAAAAAAAGAATAGAAGATAGATAATTGAAATAGGAGAATGGAGAAGAAAATGTCAACTTCTGTCACAAAAGAACTTGAAAATGCATCTTTAGGAGAAGGGTCGAACGGAATTGTTGTAAAAACCAACAACGAAAAGGATAAGCTTGTTGTGGGCTTATGGAAAACATCTCATAACTATGAGGTGAAATTCCGCCACTAACAGAAACAATGGATTTTGAATTGATATGAATAAGGAGGAGACAAAACTATTTCACCGGGAGGATAGAAGAACTTGGGTCATTTATAAGCACCATAATAGCAAAAATCCTTAGAGAAGACTTTAGGTGAAATATAACCCAAGGTAACTCCAATGACGAGATTGGTGGATTTAAAATACCTCATCTTAATAACTTGTGAAACACGAAGCACGAAGGGAAATTATCAAGAATGACATAACACCACCTCAAAAGATATGCGTGAAAGAATTGCACTCCGGATTGCAAGATGAAGAAAACTTGAGCTCCTCTGAAAAAATCTTGATGAACACTTCGAGAAGGAATTAAATCATTGGTGAACCATCATGTACAACCTTCATGAAGAACTCCGATAGTAAAAGAATGATCAAACGAAAGGAAAGAGAAGTTGAAAACACAAGGTGAAACCTTGTAATGATTTAGATGGATCTCCGTGACAATTAAATCTTGGAACTCCGCGAAAGTAAGACGAGCACTTGAAACCAAGAATTTAATCATCATGAACAAACTCCGGAAGAAAAGATTAACATATGGATGAAACAAGAATAAGAATTATATTATGCTTAACCTTCACCAATTAAATTGATGACAAACAGCGGATTTGGCATATTACTTATTCTCGTCGAAAAGATTAAGGGAGATATAACATACACTTGGAAAGGTCTTCGACGAACCACCGATAGAATTGAAACAACGAATGAATTGATATGATAAACAAGGAAGAGAAATCTTGAACGAACCACCGTAAGAATTAAAAAAATGAACGAAGAGAAGGTAAAGAAAACACCGGGAAGAATTAGCAAATGAATGAAGATTCTTGAGAGAATCTAGACACATGAGAACGAAGGGATCACGACTGATTAGAGATCACTTGAACGATGCACCGGTAAGATTGGAGAAAAAGAACTGAGAGCTGCAATGAATAATATTTGAAAAGATGGCCTCCGGAAAATCAAACTGAAAAGACTCCTGAATTGCACCGGATGGGTGAAAAGAATTCCCACAATTGAAAATAATTATGAGAGGATGGCAACAAGATAGAATCACGAATCTTTGGAAGAACCGATAAGATTTGGAGGAAAACTCTTCTTCGGTCTTCAAATGTTGAGAATGACGATGCGAAACATCAACATGAGTTGTTGAGATACTCCGGGATGAATATTAGAAAGGTTGAACCCACGATGAAAAGAAATTGAGAGATCTTTGAGAAACACATCTGACTGATGAAAATTCATTCTTACGTTAAACTTCAAAAATAAATTTGAGGATAGCTCCGGGAAAATAAGAAGAGTCAGGTAAGATCCTGGGAAATGACCTGTGGGTTATGGGCCCACTCAAAAGAAACACCGTAGAACGATTTAAAAGATAGATTGCGCCGGTTGAATTAAATGGTTTGAATGAGGTAACATCCTTGAAAGATCTAGAACGAAAGCAGAGTGGAAACACGAATCTTCGAGATATCTTGAGCACTTCAGAACAATAAATAGCGAGAAGTGGAATGATAATGATGTGCACCGGCATAAGAAAAGCATTTGAAACGAGGAAAAGGATGTGATCACCATCGAAAGATTGCATAGAACACACCGGGGAAGATAAAAGAACAAATAATTATAAACTTGAGGCTCCGTTAGAATCTTCCTGAGAATCACCGGGTAAGAACATGAAGGAAAAGAATGGAGAGACTTCACATGAATAAAAAAAATACTTGATTAAGAAATCTGAGTCCTTGAAGAAACAAGGGTGGGAGGGTGGGAAAACAAAGACAACTTGGGATGGATGAGTGAACACCGTTGAGAAGAAACTGATGCTTGATCTTGCAGATGTTGAAATGATCGGATCCACTTGAAGAGAGACACACCGGTTGAAAAGAATTGACATGACAATCTCGATTATCATGGATTGGTATTCACATAGAAATATGGGAAACACCGCTTAGGAGAAGGTATGGAATTAACTCTTGACTTCGAAGCAACTCGAATACCACAACTCAAAACAAAACAAAGGATTGGCTTGCAGAATAAGCCGGAACAAACATATGATAGAGATTTTGTCCGAAGTTTTCATGGTGGGGCCTACACGGGCTTGATCGTACAGCACCATCATGTACAAGGCAGTGCACATGACATACGAAGCGTCCCAGAGTCGGCATAGCCAAGGACTCTTTAAGACACAACGAGACCACTGTAAAACCAACCGTGAATAGGCGGACCACTAGACGTCGAACCCCAATTTCATATCATACATCTATCGAAAGATATCCTAAGAGCTACTTGAATTCCCACTTATAAACTCCCGAAACTTTTCAGTTATGCAATCAGGTGTTGGGGATACAGGGGAAGCATAATATCTCACCCAAATCTAGCAAATCCTACATCCAGCTGTATCCATCCTTCAACACATAACCAAGAAACCTTCGAAAATCATTTACCTCAACCTTCGAAAAGAATCCGTTATACGAGTTATGGCAATACTCTCGAACTCCCACCCCAGTACTGGGTGGCGTCGAGGTTATCTCACCAACAACTGCATAAAAGAGATTTTCGATGTCGGCGAAACTAAACTCAGGTATTCCAGAACTGCAACGATAAAATTGTGACAACAGCACCTCGGAGCTCAACTCCCCAGGACACTGCCACAACCCCTAAATGACAGGATGCACCAAGAACAATGTTCTCGTCACAAAACCATCAGAACGATTCCAAGATACCCGCGTGATCCTAAATTTTTTTAGTGAAATTTGAGAAGAGAAGAGTCAAAACTCTACGTCAGGATGTCTCATCAGAGCGACAAAGGGACTGAGGAGTAAAAAGAATTCCTAACTCTTCGATATATATAATCCTAAATGACTCAAACCATTTTTCTAGACTCAACAATGCCAGCTATTCGATCAAGCAGGGGGCTCCTAAAGTCGGGGAAGGCTCTGATTACCAACTTGTAACGCCCTCGATGCGGCTATATCTCCCACATGTCGAAGCATGACTTAGAGGCATAACCGCATTGAAAGCAATGTCGCAAGTGAGGTAATCTTCACACAGCCCATTTAATACATAAGGGAAAGATATACATAGCTGGCTTACACTCGCCACTTCACACAATTACATGAATAAAGCATTACATCAACCAGTTACAAACAAGGTCCGGCTATGGAACCAAAATAGAAGAAGACTACCCCAAATGCTACACAGATCCCCGATCGACCCCAACTGGGCTCCACTACTGATCAACTAGAATGAAACAACTCAAAGGACAAGATCTTCATCGAGCTCCTCCTTGAGCTTGGTTGCGTCACCTGCTCGGTAACATCGGCACCCGCAAACTGGTTTTGGAAGTATCTGTGAGTCACGGGGACTCAGCAATCTCACACCCTCGCGATCAAGACTATTTAAGCTTATGGGTAAGGTAAAAGGTATGAGGTGGAGCTGCAGCAAGCGACTAGCATATATGGTGGCTAACATGTACGCAAAAGAGAGCGAGAAGAGAAGGCAAAGCAATATCATGAAACTATGATCAAGAAGTGATCCTAGAACAACCTATGTCAAGCATAACTCCAACACCGTGTTCACTTCCCGGACTCCGCCGGAAAGAGACCATCACGGTAACACACGCGGTTGATGTATTTTAATTAAGGTCAACTTCAGGTTTTCTACAACCGGACATTAACAAATTCCCATCTGCCCATAACCGCGGGCACGGCTTTCGAAAGTTCAAAACCCTACAGGGGTGTCCCAACTTAGCCCATCACAAGTTCTCACGGTCAACGAAGGATATTCCTTCTAGCGGGAAGACCCGATCAGACTCGGAATCCCAGTTACAAGACATTTCGACAATGGTAAAACAAGACCAGCAAAGCCACCCGAATGTGCCGTCAAATCCTGATGGGAGCCGCACATATCTCATTCTCAGGGCACACCGGATTGTCCAAACTTCCGGTAGGCCAGCCCAGAGTTGCCCCTGGTGGCCACTGGCGGCTGACAAGGTGGACCAACACTCAGAGGAGCACTAGCCCGGTGGGGGGGGGGGTTAAAATAATGATGACCCTCGAGAGCGCGACTCTCAAGGGAAAATAAAAGGATAGGTGGCGAATGGTAAAACCAAGGTTGGGCCTTGTCGAAGGAGTTTTATTCAAAGCGAACTGTCACGGGTTCCCATTATAACCCAACCGCGTAAGGAACGCAAAATCCGGGAACATAACGCCGATATGACGGAAACTAGGGCGGCAAGAGTGGAACAAAACACCAGGCATAAGGCCGAGCCTTCCACCCTTTACCAAGTATATAGATGCATTAATTAGATAAGAGATATTGTGATATCCCAACAAGTAAACATGTTCCAACAAGGAACAACATCTCCATGTTCCAACAAGGAACAAACTTCAATCTTCACCTGTAACTAACAACACTATAAGAGGGGCTGAGCAAAGCGGTAACATAGCCAAACAACGGTTTGCTAGGACAAGGTGGGTTAGAGGCTTGGTTTAACAATATGGGAGGCATGATAAGCAAGTGGTAGGTATCACAGCATAGGCATAGCAAAAGAGCGAGCATCTAGCAAGCAAAGATAGAAGTGATTTCGAGGGTATGGTCATCTTGCCGGAAATCCCGCAAGGAAGAAGAACGAGTCCATGAAGAAGACAAACAGACTTAGTTGACCGGATCCTCACACACATGACGTTATCGGAACCAATCCGAAGAAGCAACACCGGAAAGAAGCAAACAACATAGTAAACGACCACGACATGAACATGGCATGATGCACAATCAAGTATGATGCATGTCCGGTTTAATGAAGCATGGCATGGTAAAGTGCACAAGCAATTCTACAAATTAAGTGGAGCTCACTATGCAACGAGTTGCATATTGACGAAACACCACGACAAGTTATTTAGTTCGATCTCGTTTATGTACCCAACAATATTAAATGTTGTTAAACATGGCAAGAGGGTGAAGCAAAGTAAAACTACCTATCTAGTCAAGGTTAAATGAGGCCAGAAGCAACGAACAACAATTCCGGTAAATCCCCATATGCATATATTAGGTTTGGCACTGTTCTTCCCTAAACACAATTTTAGGGTTGTTAAACATGCAAAGTGAGGTCACCATGTTAAACTAGGCATTTTTTCACCCCATTTACATATAAAGTTTGTTACAAACCAAGTTACGGTTATTTAGTTATGAATTAAAGCATTTTAACATGGCATAGGAGCAAATTTAAACAAACATCATTTTAAATATTTTAAACATGGATGAAAACGACATATTATTAAACTAGATGAAAAACTAAGCAAGTTTCATGTTAAGTTTGTTTTAATCCGATGCACAGTTTGTGAGATATTAAATCATGAAGTTGAAGGTCTTTTCTGCAATTCTGTCTTTACTGGATTAATTAGCAAATTCCCAGGCGCTGAAAAAAAACATACGCGGGCCGAATCAGAGGCCGGCCCAACAATACACAGGGGTGGGGACTGCTCACCCATGGGCTTCAGCCCATTGGTGGAGGAGGCTGGCTGGATCGAACGGGCACGCAGGCCTCGCGCGATGGGGGAGCAGCTGGGCCTGGGCGCGGTCAACGCCAGTAGGCGACGCGCGGTCGTTCTCCTCGCTCGAACGAAGCCGAGCAGGCGAGCAGGGTAAAGGGGCGGCGAGGATCCAAGGGAAAGGAGGCGGCTCCAACCGGATCTGAGGCGGGGAAGGGCGTAGAGGGTCCATGGTGGCGGCGCTGTGAAGAAAAACACCGAGAGACGGACATGAGAGAAAGAGAGAGATGGGAAAAAGGAGGGAAAATGAGAGGCGACGGGGCCCTGGATCGATCGAGCTGGGGAAGGGCGACCGGTGCTGTTGTGGAGACTGGTTCGCTGGAGTGGCACGGAGACCCAGCCAAGGCTGACCTCCATCGTTCCCTGCGAGAAGACACAGAGGAAGAGAGAGATGAAATGATGGAGATGAAATAGAGGGAAGAAGGAAAGGGAAAAGGCGAGGGAGTCTTGGCCTGGCGCTCCGGTGGTGTGGAGCTGCGGCCGGGGATGCTGCCCTGTGGGCGCGCTGTCGCGAGGAGCGGCGGGCGCTGGACGCGTTCGGAAGCGCAGAAGCGAGGGGATCGAGGAACGGAGCGCAGTGGTTGGTCGGGCATGGAAATAGAGAAGAGACAGTGGGGTGGTGGCGGCTAGGAGGATCCCTAGGAAAAAGGGTTAGGTTTAAAATGGACTAGGGGTAGACTAAATATATACATCACGGATTAAGTTAGGGGCTATTCGGTCCATCCGATCGTAATTGGACGATCCCGGATAATTTGGTTAGGCGGCCCAACTAACAAAATGAAGATGTTTTGTAGATGTTTGGGGTTGATCCGGATCCAACGGTGACGACTGTCCGGGTCGGGTCCGGGACAACTTCTGGACGTGTGCGAGAGGAGGGCCGCGGGCTGACGAGAGAGCTTAGGCTAGGCCCGGCGGTAGGTAGTGGACTATGCAGAAGGCCTCAGGCTGTGAGAAGAGAAGAGAGAGAGAGGCCCGGCGACTGTTTCCGGAGACCGAAAACGTCCGACGATTTGACCGACTATATTGTCGCTATAGTTTAACGGTTGGGCTATCAAACGAACTCCGAATGCGATGAAACTTGACAGGCGGTCTATCTACACTATAATAAGACCACACGCCATCTTTCAACCCAATCCGAGAACATTTTCCGGCCACTTATAAAATAATATTTCGGACGTGCCGCGGGCGCGTGCAAGTGTGTCTGGGCTTAGAACGGACAACGGGCAGAACTGGGGGAACCCGGACGGATGCAAGTTTTGAAAACATGATGATGCAATGCGGATGATGACATGATAAAATGCAACACGCAAGCAAATGACATGGCAGCGTCGGCGAATAACAGGAAGACACCTGGCACATCGGTCTCGGGGCGTTACACTAGCAATGATGGAAGGGTGAGAGTGCGTATAATCCATGGACTCAACATTAGTCATAAAGAACTCACATACTTATTGCAAAAATCTACAAGTCATCAAAAACCAAGCACTACGCACATGCTCCTAGGGGGATAGATTGGTAGGAAAAGACCATCGCTCGTCCCCGACCGCCACTCATAAGGAAGACAATCAAATAACACCTCATGTTTCAAATTTGTTACATAATGTTTACCATACATGCATGCTACAGGATTTGCAAACTTCAACACAAGCATTTATCAAATTCACAACTACTCAACTAGCACGACTTTGATATTATTACCTCCATATCTCAAAACAATCATCAAGCATCAAACTTCTCTTAGTATTCAAAACACTCATAAGAATTTTTTACTAATCTTGAATACCTAGCATATTAGGATTATTTAAGCAAATTACCATGCTATTTAAGACTCTCAAAATAATCTAAGTGAAGCATGAGAGATCAATAGTTTCTATAAAACAAATCCACCACTTTGCTCCAAAAGATATAAGTGAAGTACTAGAGCAAAACTATATTACTCAAAAAGATATAAGTGAAGCACATAGAGTATTCTAACAAGTTCCAAATCATGTATGGCTCTCTAAAAAGGTGTGTACAGCAAGCATGATTGTGGTAAACTAAAAATCAAAGACTCTAATCATACAAGACGCTCCAAGCAAAACACATATCATGTGGTGAATAAAAACATAGCTCCAAGTAAAGTTACCGATAGAAGTAGACGAAAAGAGGGGATGCCTTCCGGGGCATCCCCAAGCTTTGGCTTTTAGGTGTCCTTAGATTATCTTGGGGGTGCCATGGGCATCCCCAAGCTTTGGATCTTGCCACTCCTTGTTCCATAATCCATCAAATCTTTACCCAAAACTTGAAAACTTCACAACACAAAACTTAAAGTAGAAAATCTCGCGAGCTCCGTTAGCGAAAGAAAACAAAAGACCACTTCAAGGTACTGTAATGAACTCATTATTTATTTATATTGGTGTTAAACCTACTGTATTCCAACTTCTCTATGGTTTATAAACTATTTTACTAGCCATAGATTCATCAAAATAAGCAAACAACACACGAAAAACAGAATCTGTCAAAAACAGAACAGTCTGTAGTAATCTGTAGCTAGCGCAAGATCTGTAACCCCAAAAATTATAAAATAAATTGCTGGACGTGAGGAATTTATCTATTAATCATCTGAAAAAATAATTAACTAAATATCTCTTTCCAAATAAAAATGGCAGCAGTTCTCGTGAGCGCTAAAGTTTCTGTTTTTTACAGCAAGATATCAAGACTTTCCCCAAGTCTTCCCAACGGTTCTACTTGGCACAAACACTAATTAAACAAAAAAAACACAACCTAAACAGAGGATAGATAAATTATTTATTACTAAACATGAGCAAAAAGCAAGGAATAAAAATAAAATTGTGTTGCCTCCCAACAAGCGCTATCGTTTAACGCCCCTAGCTAGGCATAAACAACAAGGATAGATCTAGGTATTGCCATAATAGTAAGATAGATCATTAAAAATCATTTTGTATTCTCTAAGTTCGGCAGCAAGTTTTCTTTGAGACAAGCAAAAATAATCAAAAGGGCTAAATTTAATGGGGCAAAAGTCCCCAAGATCAACCTTGGGAGGTATAGGTTCCTCCTTTGGTCCTTCGTATTGCACAACCAATTCATCATTATAAGCATTCTTTTGACAGAACTTTGTGAGCCAATATTCAAGAGAATATCCTATTTCATTATTTCGAATGGACAAATCATCATTAAGCTCAGAAATTCTATCAACTAAAACATTGGTAGGAACCCTTTTTCTAAGATTTTCATTGAAAGCAACATAGTCTAGAGATTGAAAACGCATTATTTCTTCTTGATCAAAAAGGATAACCTCTATGGGAGGATGGCATGCGTCCACCCTATAATGCACAAAGATTTCTTTGGCCTCTTTCATTATGAATCTAAACTCATGAGCCAAAAAGATAGTAGCGGCACGCTTAACAGAAGAATGCTCAATATTAGAAAATTCTAGGAAAATCCTTTGTATGCAAGGATGCATGTGCATGAATTGTCTTTCAAGTTCGACTACAAGCATGGCAATAGCATCCGCAAAACTACTAGTTCTCTGAAGGATAGAACTACCCATAGAAGGTAAAGCACCAGCACAAGTAAAGAAATCTTGAATAACTCCTTTTCCAATAATATTACCACTACCAACACGGAATTTTTTTGTATGTAAGATGGGGGGTTCTTTAGCAGGAGCATCAGAATTTTTTATGATATTATTATTGTCCATATCAACAATAATTTCCCCAATTTCAGACATAACGGCAGAAGGTGCAAAGGGCAAAAAGAGGCAAATGGAAAAAGAGAGGGAGGATAGAGAGAGAGGGCGAATAAAATGGCAAGGATGAAGTGGGGGAGAGGAAAACGAGAGGCAAATGGAAAATAATGTAATGCGGGAGATAAGGATTGTGATGGGTACTTGGTACATTGACTTTTGCGTAGACTCTCCGGCAACGGTGCCAGAAATCCTTCTTGCTACCTCTTGAGCACTGCGTTGGTTTTCCCCGAAGAGGAAGGGATGATGCAGCAAAGTAGCGTAAGTATTTCCCTCAGTTTTTGAGAACCAAGGTATCAATCCATTAGGAGGCTACGCGCGAGTCCCTCGCACCTGCACAAAACAAATAAATCCTCGCAACCAACACGATAAGGGGTTGTCAATCCCTAGACGGCCACTTACGAGAGTGAGATTTGATAGATATGATAAGATAATATTTTTTTGGTATTTTTATGATAAATATGCAAAGTAAAATATAAGCAAAGTAAAAAGCAAAGGAAATAACTAAGTATTGGAAGATTAATATGATGAAGATAGATCCGGGGGCCATAGGTTTCACTAGTGGCTTCTCTCAAGAGCATAAGTATTTTACGGTGGGTAAACGAATTATTGTTGAACAATTGACAGAATTGAGCATAGTTATGAGAATATCTAGGTATGATCATGTATATAGGCATCATGTCCGAGACAAGTACACCGACTCCTGCCTGAATCTACTACTATTACTCCACTCATCGACCGCTCTCCAGCATGCATCTAGAGTATTAAGTTCATGAAAACAGAGTAACACCTTAAGCAAGATGACATGATGTAGAGGGATAAACTCATGCAATATGATGAAAACCCCATCTTGTTATCCACGATGGCAACAATACAATATGTGCCTTGCTGCCCCTGCTGTCACTGGGAAAGGACACTGCAAGATTGAACCCAAAGCTAATCACTTCTCCCATTGCAAGAAAGATCAATCTAGTAGGCCAAACCAAGCTGATAATTCGAAGGACTTGCAAAGATAACCAATCATACATAAAAGAATTCAGAGAATATTCAAATATTGTTCATAGATAGACTTGATCATGAACCCACAATTTATCGATCTCAACAAACACACCGCAAAAAGAAGATTACATCGAATAGATCTCTACAAGAGAGGGGGAGAACGTTGTATTGAGATCCAAAAATAGAGAAGAAGCCATTTAGCTAATAAATATGGACCCGAAGGTCTGAGGTAAACTACTCACACTTCATCGGAGGGGCTATGGTGATGATGTAGCAGCCCTCCGTGATGGATACCCCCTCCGGCGGAGCTCCGAAACAGGCCCCAAGATGGGATCTCGTGGATACAGAAAGTTGCGGTAGTGGAATTAGGTTCTTGGCTCCGTATCTGATCGTTTGGGGGTACGTAGGTATATATAGGAGGAAGGAGTACGTCGGTGGAGCAACAGGGGGCCCACGAGGGTGGAGGGCGTGCCTAGGGGGGTAGGCGCGCCCCCTACCTCGTGGCCTCCTCCTTTGTTTCTTGACGTAGGGTCCAAGTCTCCTAGATCATGTTCGGTGAGAAAATCATGTTCCCGAAGGTTTCATTCCATTTGGACTCCGTTTGATATTCCTTTTGTTCGAAACCCTAAAATAGGAAAAAACAGCAATTCTGGGCTGGGCCTCCGGTTAATAGGTTAGTCCCAAAAATAATCTAAAAGTGGATAATAAAGCCCAATAATGTCCAAAACAGTAGATAATATAGCATGGAGCAATCAAAAATTATAGATATGTTGGAGACGTATCATGGGGCCTACCTGTCATTGACACCACAGCTAACCTAACAGTTTAGTTAAGACTAGTTGTGTGGTTAGGTTAATTAAGCAAGGTTATTTTAAGTTAATTAATTAACTATTTAATTAATTAATTAACTAATTAATTAATTGTTTTTATATTTATTATTTTATTTTATTATTTTTAATTAAATTCTTCTTTCTTCTTTTTTTTGAAAAAATAGGAGGGGCATGGGGCCCCGCTGGCAGTGGCCCATTTGGCGCGGGCAGGGGAGTGGGCGCCCGTGGGGGCGGACGGGGGATTGGGCGCCCGTGGGGGCGGACCCGGCCGATGGCCATGGCCACGGCGGGGCGCGGCTGGGGTCAGCGGTGGCCGGAGATGGGTGATGCGGGGTGATGCGGGGCCAGGCGCGGTGGCGCAGTAGCGAGCGGGGCGAGCGCGCAGGGATGGGGGCCGGCGAGCTACGGCGACAGTCGCGGGAGTAGCGGGCAGCGCGAAGGCGGGCGGCCAACGGGGTGGCTCGCAGTGGCAAGCGAGGGCAGCACAGCGAGGTCGGGTCGGAGGGCGTGCCGGACGCGGCGGTGCCACAGCAGGCAGCCATGGGCCGCGCGGGCCTACAGGTTGCAGCGGGGGCGGACTCGACGGCGGAGCGGGCTGTGGAGTGGGCTGCAGCGGTGGTGATGGAGCAGCGCAGCAGCAGCGATAGAAGGCAGGCGACATCGGGAGCAAATGCAGCAGCAAGCAGGCGCGGGCCAGCGAGGAGTGGTGGCGCTAGGCATGCGAGCAGCAGGCCAACCGGCAGCAGCGAGTAGGCAGAGTGCAGCAGCATGGCGCGGTTGCCACAAGGGCGTTCGGCAGGGAGCAGGATGGCCGCGAGCAGGGATGGTGCGCGTGGCTGGGGCGACGCAGCTGGACGCGGCCGGAGCACGATAGGGGAAAGGCGAGCGCGCGCACACAACGAGCTTCGGGCGCGGCCACTAGAGATAGCTGGCGGCGGCTTATGGCGACCTACGGCGGGGATTTGAGGCGGGAAAGAGGAGAAGGAAAGGAACGAGGAGGCTCACGTTGAGGCACACGGTGGCCGGCGGGAGCTTAGGAGGGCAGGGGAGGCCGGAGCTGTTGGGGAGGCGGCGACGTCCCGACAAGGAAGACGGGATGGATCCGGTGCTGTGAGGCTCCTTGGCTCGCGCGCGTCGATGTAGAGGTAGCAGAGGATGCCGACAGAGTGGTTGGACCATTCGGAGGAGCACGGGGGAAGGTGGTTGCCGCGGTGGTGGGTGACAAACAGCGACGGAGGCGCTCGGGAGGAGGAGATCTAGACGAGGGGGAGAGAGGAGGAGTGGGGAAGTGGAGAGGGGGCAAGTGGGAGAGGGGAGACGATGGGAGCCCGAGGCGTCGCCCTTATCCCCTCCCAGCGTCGGCGCCGACGAGGTGGTCCGGGGCGACCTGCCCCTGTAGCGACCCGGTGATACGTCTCCAACGTATCTATAATTTTTGATTGCTCCATGCTATATTATCTACTATTTTGGACATTATTGGGCTTTATTATCCACTTTTATATTATTTTTAGGACTAACCTATTAACCGGAGGCCCAACCCAGAATTGCTGTTTTTTTTGCCTATTTTAGGGTTTCGAAGAAAAAGGAATATCAAACGGAGTCCAAACGGAATGAAACCTTCAGGAATGTGATTTTCTCACCGAACATGATCTAGGATACTTGGACCCTACTTCAAGAAACAAAGGAGGAGGCCACGAGGTAGGGGGCGCGCCTACCCCCCTAGGCACGCCCTCCACCCTCGTGGGCCCCCTGTTGCTCCACCGACGTACTCCTTCCTCCTATATATACCTACGTACCCCCAAATGATCAGACACAGAGCCAAAACCCTAATTCCACCGTCGCAACTTTTTGTATCCACGAGATCCCATCTTGGGGCCTGTTCCGGAGCTCTGCCGGAGGGGGTATCCATCACAGAGGGCTTCTACATCATCACCATAGCCCCTCCGATGAAGTGTGAGTAGTTTACCTCAGACCTTCGGGTCCATAGTTATTAGCTAGATGGCTTCTTCTCTCTTTTTGGATCTCAATACAATGTTCTCCCCCTCTCTTGTGGAGATCTATTCGATGTAATCTTCTTTTTGTGGTGTGTTTGTTGAGACCGATGAATTGTGGGTTTATGAGCAAGTCGTGAAATATTTTCTGGTTATCTCAACCAAGTACACTCCAGCCGCGATTTGGAAATTGGGATGGTGAAGCAGATGCACCAGAAATATGAGGTATGTCATCCGGCTTACATAAGTTATGTACATCTTGCCAGCCCCCCAAGTCTTCTGATTATGATAAGATTGAATAATCTGTAGACCTAGAAGAATCACAAGCTTCTGTCCTAGACTCCTTCCAAGTCCGGTTTAAAACTAAACCGGATGCTGAAATAGCGTAATTTTGCATCCGTAGTCCCCAAGGGCCGGTTCAATCAGCATGAATGAGCCGGTCCTATTTATCACTGTGTAAGAAAGTAGAGCTTAACTGCATAGCCCCCATGAGTCGGCTGAGATTGTTTACAGCACACCCGGCTCAACATTACTAAGATACAAACAATATGCATTAGCCCCCAAGTGCCAAGTAGTGTTGCTTGCAAAGTGCTTGGGACTTTATTCATAAGAGCCATTTCTTTGAAAAATTGTTTTGACAGACATTAGCCCCCAAGTGCCAAGTGTTGTTGCTTGTAAAGGACTTGGGACTTTTTATTGTTGTAATCCAGATATAAATGTGTTGGTAACTCTGTGCTTCATACATGTTGCTACTGCTGAACTGGAGTCTCAATTGAACGATGCAAAGACCCGGCTGGCGGCTCAGGAAACTGAAACCCGGAAAGCTGAGTCAAAATTCCAGTTTAGCGTAGCTGAGTCGGAAAAACTGAAGACCCATTTTTCGGCGGAGAAAAAGACGTGGGCTAAAGAGAAGACTGCTTTAACGCAGCGAGCTGAAAAAGCAGAAGCAGCTCTTCAGGAGGTAACCGCTGAGCTCACTAGCTTAAAACACCGTGTATCTCAGATGGTTTCCGCTATCTTCAGTGAGTTGCCTTGCTATTCATTCAAAGTGAGTATTTGTCATAGTAATGTAAACCGCCATTTAACCGATCTGTGTTTTCCTCAGGTCCGAGGAGTAGCAACCTTAATCAGGATATGCTTGTTAAGCTCAAGGCGGTTTATACCCTTGTCGAGCAATTGTACACCGGAACTTAGCGTACTCTTGCTACTATCTCCCCAACCAATCAAGGACCCAACCTGTTGAGCGATGTGTAGAAGAAATTGTCCATCTTGCCCACTAGACTTCAAGAAATTAAACGGTCTTGTGCAAGAGCCAGAGCTGTGACAGCCTTGAGCCGTGCCAAGGCATGGGTACTAGAATTAGACCCGGCAGATGTGGCCAGTGGGTATCCGAGCTTAAAGGAGGATGGGACATCTTTTGATCAGCAAGACTTCGCCGCCTGTGATAAAGAAATTCGTCCTCATGCAACAGCCATTGCTGAAGAGACCAACCTCTCCATATCAGCCGGCTTACGATGCAGACAATCAGAAGATGTCTACCCCAGCGTATAAAGTGATGGACCTGATCCCTCTAATTCATAAGCACACCTTCACCTCTGAAATTGACCCGTCCGATCTTATCGATGACGAAGCTGAATTCTACGCCTTGCATGGCTTTGATTGGTCAAAACCAAACTTCCAGACGACGGAGGAGGATGAAGAACCGACAAGGGATGAACCAGAGGCCTCCCATCAGCAAGGCCAGGAAGATTGAACCGCCAGGTGGTTTAGATACTTGATCTTTGAAAAACACTTGATCTCATTTTGGCTCATGGAGCCATGTAATAGGGTAGTTAAAACTTAGATCTGCCGTGCCATCGTGCACGTTTTTGTTTTGCATAATCCTGCTAATCCACCCGTGTTTAAAACCCATAATGAGTATGATAGTCTTTGATAAATGCAGATTTGAATGATTATTATCCTGAACACAAAGAAAACACAAGTGCCCTAGCGGCTTACCGCCGGGCGGGTCATGATACCCAATTAAAGCCGTTGGGGATGAATAGTCCATAACCAGAGCTGGTCTGATGATTGCTAAGTAAAATTACATACATGTGGTATATACTTAAACTGCCAACTTATCAGCTTCGTGCAGTCTAGAGGTGTTAGAGATATAACTCCAACCATAGGATTCATTACGCTCTGGTGGCTTAGAGTCTGCCCTCCTGACGGGTTGTATAAAACCCAAAGTATGCTTCAAATATGAGCCATAAACGGGGCAGCTAGGCCCGACTTACAAAAACCAGAAAACAACGAATAAACCAAACACAAATAAGAAATCAAAAGAGTTTCGAGGCTTTTGTAGGCTGCCAAGCCTAAGTGTCTTCTTCAATGAAACTAGCCGGAGCCACTGGATTGTTCGTGCATTCCGTGAGCCTGCACAGTGTGCCCAATCGACATTTGAACCCTAGATAAAGTCTGGTCTTTCTCAAAGACTTATCAGGAGTACGCGAGGCCAGAGTATCAGCATACATCACGGGCCGATTTATCCAAGTTCCAAGGTACGTCTTATGAAGCCTAAGTTTAGCCTGACTATCTGTAAACCGTGCTCTCGCATGACAAGCCGCCGTTTGAACCTTAATCGAGATCAGATCTTGGTCGAATACACCGTAAAGACTGATCGTTAAGAGTTCGGCGGGTCAATCAGGATGACCTGATGGAGTTGAAGCAGCTGGTTACAGGTAGGATGACCCGGTCATAGTTTGTTCTCTTTGGTCGAATATGCCTATGTTTGAACAAACCTGGTCAAGAGGGTAGTAACGCTATGTTCTCTTTGGTCGAATACGCCTATGTTTGAACAGGAAGCCCCCAAGTGACATACTTACAAATGTGGCGTTGAGCCGATCAAGAGGGTACCGACATCTATGTTCTCTTTGGTGAATACACCTATGTTTGAACAGGAAGCCCCCAAGTGACCATATAAGCTTTGGCATTGCGCCGATCAAGAGGGTGCTAACAGCTATGCTCAATGAGCAGGTGAGGGAGTCCTGGATTAGGGGGTCCTCGGATAGCCGGACTATATACTTTGGCCGAACTGTTGGACTATGAAGATACAAGATTGAAGACTTCGTCCCGTGTCCGGGTGGGACTCTCCTTTGCGTGGAAGGCAAGCTTGGCAATTCGGATATGTAGATATCCTCCCTTGTAACCGACTCTGTGTAACCCTAGCCCCCTCCGATGTCTATATAAACTGGAGGGTTTAGTCCATAGGACAACAACAATCATAATCATAGGCTAGCTTTTAGGGTTTAGCCTCTACGATCTAGTGGTAGATCAACTCTTGTAATACTCGTATCATCAAGATCAATCAAGAAGGAAGTAGGGTATTACCTCCATCGTGAGGGCCCGAACCTGGGTAAGCATTGTGTCCCCCGCCTCCTGTTACCATTAGCCGAGATCCGCCGGTTCGGGACCCCCTACCCGAGATCTGCCGGTATTGACACCGACATTAGTGCTTTCATTGAGAGTTCCATTGTGCCGTCATCATAAAGGCTTGATGGCTCCTTCGATCATTGCCAACGATGCGATCCAGGGTGAGGTTTTTCTCCCCGGACAGATCTTCGTATTCGGCAGCTTCATACTGTGGGCCAACTCGCTTGGCCATCTAGAGCAGATCGAGAGCTACGACCCTGGCCATCAGGTCAAGTTTGGAAGCTTGAACTATACTGCCGACATCCGTGGAGACTTGATCTTCGACGGATTCGAGCCCATGTCAGGTGCGCCGCACATTCACTATGAGCATGAATTAGCTCTGCCGTCGGACGGTGTTCGGGAGATCACACCTGTGGCTACTCCGGCCCTCAATCCGGAGCAGATCGTGTCGTCCGAGGACGGGTGGTTGGACCCCGCCACGGAAGCCGCACACTCAGTGGCGATAGAGCCGAATACTGACTTCACCTCCTATGATACCTGTGTTATTGGACCCTTGGATTTTTCCCCGGCCACAGGCTCCGAACCGCCCGCGTCCGTGCCTATCTAATCTGATTGGGCATCGATCATGGAGTTTACCTCCGCAGATATTTTTCAGCACTCACCCTTGGGCGATGTGCTAGATTCATTGAGGTCTCTCTCCTTATCAGGAGACCCTCTGCCGAACTATGTCCGGCTCAAGTGGGAAGCGGACGACGAAGGAATTTGTTCCCCACCCACCACCCACTTAATAGCCACTGTCGATGACTTAACCGACATGCTTGATTTCGACTCCGAAGACATCGACGGTATGGACGACGATGCAGGAGAGAAACAGGAACCACCGCCCACAGGGCGCTGGACAGCCACTTCATCACACGATATATACATGGTGGGTACACCCATAGAAAACAACAACGAGGAACGGGAGGATGCAGCGAAGGATAGTCCCCTCGAGAAGCAACCAAAGCGACGACGTAGGCGCCGCTCCAAATCCCGCCTCAGCAAAAATAGCGATAACAGCGCAAGAAAGAATAATACCCCAGTCGACTCCAAAGGAAACGACGACCACACAGACCCAGCGATAGAGCAGGATGAGCCAGCGGACGGCGAACATAGTACAGAGCCGCTGTCCGATCACGGCGACACCGAGGGTAAAGCTCATCAACTTGTCTCCGAAGAGGAGAATAGTCCGGACGATGATGCACACATCATCCCGGAAAAGCACTTGGAACAAGACAACCTCCATAGAGGGCTTATCGCCACCGCGAGGAGCCTGAAGAAGCAGAAGCAAAGGCTTAAGGCCGCGTAGAATACGCTCAACAGTAGATGGAACAAAGTGCTTGACACTGAAGCAAAGAGCTATCCAAAGCGCAAGCTGCTGCCTGAATTCGACGACGAGGCATTAGAGCCCATTCAGCCGAAAAATACAACGACCGATCAGCCAGATCGACCACCCCGTGGCCACGACAGGGCGACTAACGACGTCGCACACAAGTCAGCACACGATTTACGTGAAGACCTGAACAAAAAAGCCGGTATGGCCAGGTCCATCTACGGATCTAGGAAGCGCGCTCCGGCACAGAATCATGGCTGCCTAAATGACTATACTTACCGAATAACAGCTTGGAATAAAACCAAATGCTACAACCATCCGAAGAATGCCATGACACATCCAAATACAGGGGTGCCGCACACCCCCTATGCTTCACCGATGAGGTGCTGGACCATGAATTTCCAGAGGGATTCAAACCCGTGAACATAGAGGCATGCGACGGAACGACAGACCCTGGGTCTGGATTGAGGACTTTATCCTTCACATCCACATGGCTCGTGGAGATGATCTCCACGCCATCAAATACCTGCCCCTCAAGTTGAAAGGATCAGCTCGGCACTGGCTGAAAAGCCTCCTCGAAAACTCAATTGGAAGCTAGGAAGAGCTTGATGATGCTTTTAGGGCCAATTTTCAAGGGACCTATGTCCGACCTCCGGACGCAGACGATTTATGTCACATAACTCAACAGCCCGGAGAGTCAGCCCGAAAGCTTTGGAACAGATTTCTCACGAAGAAGAATCAAATCGTCGACTGCCGGATGCCGAAGCCTTAGCAACTTTCAAGCACAGTGTCCGGGACGAATGGCTCATCCAGACACCTTGGCCAAGAAAAACCGAGGACAATGACAGCCCTAACAAGCCTTATGACCTGCTTTTGCGCGGGTGAAGACAGTTGGCTGGCCCGTAGCGGTACAAGCAACCCAGGCACATCCAAAGTCAGGGATGGCAACGGGAAACCGCAACGCAATAAAAGCAAGCGTCGAAACAACAAAGGCAGCTCAGGCAGCACGGTGGAAAATGCCGGATTCAGGGGCTCTCGACCCGGTCAACGGAAAAATCCATTTAAAGGCAGCAGAGATGGACCGTCCAGCCTAAACAAGATTCTAGATAGATTATGTCAGATTCATGGCACCTTCGACAAACCTGCAAATCACACCAACAGAGAATGCTGGGTCTTCAAGCAGGCCGGCAAGCTAAACGCCGAACACAAGGGGAGGGAGACACCAAGCGAAGATGAGGATGAGCCTCGCCAGCCGAACACTGGGGGACAGAAAAAATTCCCACCAGAAGTCAAAACAGTGAACATGATTTACGCAACTCACATACCGAAAAGGAGGCGCCAGCGTGCACCCCGAGACATATACACTATGGAGACTGTCACCCCCAAATTCAACCCTTGGTCGGCCTGCCCAATCACTTTTGATCACAGGGATCACCCGACCAGTATCCGGCATGGAGGATCGGCTGCCTTGGTGCTAGACCCAATAATTGACGGATACCATCTCACCCGAGTCCTTATGGACGGCGGCTGTAGTCTTAATCTGATATATCAGGACACCGTCCGCCAAATGGGGATATACCCGACAAGAATCAGCCAAAGCAATACTACCTTTAAAGGAGTAATACCAGGCCCAGAGGCCCGCTGCATGGGCTCTCTAGTTTTAGAGGTTGTATTCGGTTCTCCCGACAACTTCCGAAGCGAAGAATTAACCTTCGACATCGCTCCATTCTGAAGCGCCTATCACGCACTACTCGGAAGAACGGCCTTCGCCCGTTTCAACGCAGTACCGCATTACACTTATCTTAAGTACAAGATGCCCGGTCCACGTGGCATCATCATAGTTAGCAGAAACACAGAGCGTTCCTCACGTACGGAGGAATATGTGGCGTCTCTAGCAGCCAATCACTGAACGGCCTCTCCAACCAGAAGAAATGATCGGTCGTCAAGACCACGGACACAGTTAGACGAGTCCGGCGCACCACTAGCTGTAACAGCTCAGATAAACCTGAGATTGGGTCGATAGATATACCCCCATAGGTGGTGCTAGGGGCTTCCCGCACGTAAAACGGGCTACAGTTCGGCCTGACCCTATTTAAAATTGCATTTTAATGGTTCATTAAGAATAACCAATTTTTCGCACGAAGACTTTCACCTGGGTTTTTCTCTCTTACAGATGATCATCGTGCTACACCCTTCTAGGATACGGCACAACGGAGACACAGGCATAGACATGCAGCAGGGCCCCGCTCAAAGGTTTCTTTTTAGATTAAGACCCTCTGTAAATCTTTTTTTATTGTCTCTTGTTGCTTCACTCCCTCCGGATACTCAACACAACCGAAAGGGATGCTCCGTTATGGGCATTTCATCATGTCAGACTAATGCCAGTACCTGGAAATTCAGGGCTCATTATCGAGGGTGTTACTCAGCCCAGTATATGTTGTAAAGTCCGAATACCTTAGGGAGTGTTCGGCGTCGCGAGTTTGACCTTATATGCATCAGCTCTGAATCATGTCTTTGGTCAATAGTTGGGGTTTCCTGACTCCCATGTTTTGCTACCTTACGTTCCGCTCTATCGGCTAAGGTGGCACTAGGAGAACTACTGTGATTGTGCCCTGGTTCATCTGGATGAGCACCTCAGTAGAGAAAGCTGAAAACTGACTGTCATGATAAAGCGTGAGACTGGTCAACCACTCGATGACTTAGCGGAATCTTCGTGATTCCTCCGCATTAATGAAGGACCAGTTTCCCGGTCATGTATGTATGCGCACCGTGTTCGAATGAGCGCGGAAGTACCAGGGGATATATCGTAGCTCCACCGTCAAACTCCTATGGCTAAGTGAAAGTGTTAAAGCTATATAGTTCGATTGCCTTGTTCTCCACGCTGTCACCTCCTTAATGGACCAAGACATTGGGTTAAGTGTGAATACGCGCTTTTCCGAACACCCCCGCATTATGTGCGTGGGGGCTGAAGCCGACGACTGCAAACTTTCAGGTTCTATACATACATAAACGGCCGCACATGAGGCATCATAATACTTTCAGGCAAAAGTATAAACACAGCCTTTATAATCCAAATAGCATTGCTTTTACAATTGGGATACATGTCACTCGAACATAATACTCTTCGAGCACTAAGCCTCTAAGAAATGAGCACCTTCTAGGACTTCTTCAAAATAGTGCTCAGCCAAGGCCGGGCCTACAGCCAGACCTATGGCCGGACCCCGGGTTGCAATAGAGGTGGCCTCCATCTCTGCCCAGTATGTCTTAACATGGGCAATCACCATCCGCGCACCCTCTACACACGCCGAACTCTTAATAGCGTCGATATACGGCACAACACCAAGGAATCGTTGCACTAAACCAAAATAACTATTCGGCCTTGGTCCCTTTGGCCAAAGATGATCCACGACAGACCTCATGGCAAGTCTGGACAACCTATGGAGCTCGGCCCACTCGGCCATTTGTTCATTTAATAGCAGCGGACGCGTTAGAACACTAAACTGCGACCAGAACAACCTCTCCACTTCATGATGTTTCTGATCTTTGAAAAACTTAGTCGCATCAGCAACACTCATTGCCAAGTCCGAATACGCATCTGCAGCACTCCATAATTGATCCAGAGGGGCATATTTCGGATCTCCGAACGTCGACCGCAACAAAAAGGGCTTCCCAGCCGTGATATCTCCGGCTTGACGGAGCTCCTCCTTCGCCGCTCTGATTTTAGAGCGGGTTTCCTTGGCTGATTCCATGGCTTTCTTCAGGTCAGCCGCTTTCCCTTGGCTTTCCTTTTCAAGAAGCTCATATCGCCCGGCGGCATCTTTCCATGTTCGGCTCTTAAGTCTTCGGCCGCCTTTAGGGCAGCCGCATCACTTCTCCTTGCTTGTTCCTTGGTTCGGGCAAGTTCCGCCCAAAGGGTCTCCACGGTCGTAGCTCCATCTGCAGTCACATCATATTATAGATACTAGCATCATGCTCCTCTTAATATTTTTTAACCACCCGAAAATACATACCCTGTGCCTCATCATGCCGCTTGTTCACAAGCGCAATGTCGGCATCTGCCGCATCAATTTGCCGCCTCAGTCCGGCAAACTTAGCAGTCCAACCAGCCACCGGACCCTCAGCCACCTGCACATGAAAGCAGCGTGATAATTACCTGGGACTATGATCCTCTGTTTGCCGCCTCTGGACAGCAACCAGAGTCTCAGGGGCTACTATCTGTATAGAGCGCACCTAGCGTATCGTCAAAATATTTATATATTACTTTGCGTACCTCAAAGCCTCTTAGTAGGCTTGTAAAAGCCTCATGCAACCCACTTTTGGCGGATGAAACCCTCTCAGCCATCATACTCATTAAAGTACGATGCGCCTCTGAGATAGCCGCTTGCTCCAAAAGACCCATCAGTGCGTCCGGTTGTGCACCAGATAATCCCAGACTCTTTCTGTTGCTCTCCTTAGGAGCCGAATACTCCGGACTTTGGGTGGCCGAAGGGTCACCTTCTGTCCTTGGCGGATCAGGAGAAATCCTCCATGATGACACCTCAGGGTCGTCCGCCCCAGGTGGCGGGGAGGCAGGGGGAGGCATTTCGCTCTCCATCATCTCCGGAAGAAGATCCCCCGAAGACGAACTCTGTCGAGAAGGGCTACGAGCCGTACTGCAAGATATATGTCACGGTTATTGTCCTCAGAGATAAAGCAAGATATATTTACCAAAATTACTCTTGTTCACTTACAACTTGATGGAGGGCTGGCCCCCTTGCGGGCACTGTGCAGTAAGGATGCCCTCCGGGGCAAGGCCCCCTCGCGAAGGTTTCTTCCCTCGTTTGGAAACCTTCATTTCCAAGTCTTCAGAGGCGGTCCTTTTCCTTCCTTGGGGAGAGGGGATTCTGGATTCTTCTTCCCGATTATCCTCCTTCGCGGAGACGCTAATTCCCCCGGTTTGGATGAGTAATGCATGAAGCCCGCTTTAAGCTTCTTTATTCCTCCCTTTATCTTCCCCTGACGGCACTTGATAAGGTGCACGTTCAAGCATCCTGGCTAGCACAGGATCCGGTGAGCCTTCGGGAAGGGGGGCCGAACACCTAATCATCTTCGCCTTTCTTATCCAGTCCTGGCCGAGAGCAATTTTTTCAGAATGATGTTGTGACAAATAAAAAGACAACATGTTCGGCCGCAGAATTACTTACATGGGTATCTGGACAGTTGCAGTTGAGACCCGCATCCTTGGTGGTGTCCGGACACTTTATTCATGATCCGAAGAACAATCCGTACATCTCTTCGAGCGTCACGCCGAAGAATTGCTGAATAGTTTGTGGTCCTTCTGGGTTGAACTCCCACGTACGGAGATATCGACGTTGGCATGGCAGGACCCGATGAACTACCATAACTTGCATTACCTTGACAAGACTGACATCCCTCTTGAGGAGATCTCGGATGCGACTTTGCAATGCCATCACGTCATTAACTGTTCCCCAGTCCAGCCCCTTGTTGACCCATGAAGCCAGTTGCGGCGGGGGGCCCAAGCGAAAGGCGGGGGCAGGTGCCCACTTTTTACTTCGGGGAGCTGTGATGTAAAACCACTTCCGCTGCCATAAGTTGGACACCTCCAGGAAGGAGCCCTTAGGCCATGGAGCATCGGCACCTTTGCTTATTATGGAACCTCCGCATTCTGCGTGTCGCCCGTCGATCATCTTCGGCTTCACATTGAAGGTCTTGAGCCATAAGCCGAAGTGTGGGGTGATGCGGAGGAAGGCCTCACACACGACGATAAACGACGAGATGTGAAGGATGGAATCTGGAGCTAGATCATGGAAATCGAGCCTGTAATAGAACATAAGCCCTCTAACAAAGGGATCAAGACTAAAGCCTAGCCCTCAGAGGAAGTGGGAAACAAATACGACACTCTCGTTAGGTTCGGGAGTGGGGATGACCTGCCCTTGATCAGGCAGCCCGTGCGAGATTTCGGCGGTCAGATACCAGGCTTCCCTTAGCTTCTTGATGTCCTCCTCTGTGACAGAGGAGGCCATCCACCGACCTTGAAGGTTGGATCCGGACATGGTTGAAGGTCCGAAGCACTTAGCCTAAGCCATGGGTGTTGGAGCTCGAGGTGGGGGAGGGGAAGGATTGGGCGCGAGAAGAAAAGGACAGGCCTTGGTCCCTTTATAAAGAGGGTGAATATCAAGCGTCCTCCGCGTGGCCGTTTGGAACTTGCCTAAAATTGAGGAGTCATACTAACAAAAACGATTGGGTTACCCACACCCGTATTGATGGGAATCTCGTGATAAGGGGAACATGATCTCTGCTTCGACAAGACGTGGCAATAAAACCACCTCACAACACGTGCAGTGACAGGCTGGGAAAAACGGTTCGTAATGACGGGACCACGGCAGGATGTCACGTTATAAAAAGTTGTCAGCAGATTAGATTTGTGGAATATTATACTCTCTACGGTGGTATGTGGAATTTATTTTGCAGAGCCGGACACGATCCTTGTTTTCAAAATCTTCTATGGAGTATTCGAAGAAGGAACCCGCCTTGCAATGCCGAAGACAATCTACGCGCCGGACTCATCGTCATTGAAGCCTGGTTCAGGGGCTACTGAGGGAGTCCTGGATTAGGGGGTCCTTGGACAACCGGACTATATACTTTGGCCGGACTGTTGGACTATGAAGATACAAGATTGAAGACTTCGTCCCGTGTCCGGGTGGGACTCTCCTTGGCGTGGAAGGCAAGCTTGGCAATTCAGATATGTAGATCTCCTCCCTTGTAAACGACTCTGTGTAACCCTAGCACCCTCTGGTGTCTATATAAACCAGAGGGTTTAGTCCGTAGGACAACAACAATCATAATCATAGGCTAGCTTTTAGGGTTTAGCCTCTACTATCTCATGGTAGATCAACTCTTGTAATACTTGTATCATCAAGATAAATCAAGAAGGAAGTAGAGTATTACCTCCATCGTGAGGGCCCGAACCTGGGTAAACATTGTGTCCCCCGCCTCTTGTTACCATCGGCCTTAGACGCATAGTTCGGGACCCCCTACCCGAGATCCGTCGGTTTTGACACTGACAGCAGGAATCCCCCAAGTGATCATATAAGCTTTGGCATTGCGCCGATCAAGAGGGTACCGACAGCTATCCTCGATGAGCAGGAAGCCCCCAAGTGATACACTGATGAATCATGCTCATCAGGGACCTATGTTTGAGCTATGTTGTGCATCCAACTCTCTTTGGTCCCTGAAATTGTGGGCATCAAGCCTCTTAAATGATGATAAAGACTCAACTTCGAGGAAGTGGAACGACAGAAGCCCTGAATTGTCAAGGATGCCGGCTTTATTATACTGCTTATAATATATACATTAGGTAACTTTGTACATCATGAGAGCCGGAGGCTCAAGTATAGTAGGGACGAAGATGAGAAATGTTCCACGGCCAACGGGTCTCCTCCTCCGATGTGCGTGAGTCCTTGTTGTCTCGAACGTCGATAAGGTAGTATGACCCATCTTGCTGACCACAAAAGGTCATTCCCAAGGTGGTGATAACTTATGCATATCTGTCTGATCTTGGATGAGCCAGAGCACTAAGCCGCCTTCTTGAAAGGTTCTGGTTTTGACCCGGCGGCTGTGATAACGCCGTAGGTCTTGCTGGTAAATCGCCGAACGAGCTGCCGTAAGATCACACTATTCATCCAATAGGTTAAGTGCGCCTTGACGCGCCTTTTCATTGTCAGCTTCAACATAAGCCGCCACCCGAGGTGAGTCGTGATGGATGTCACTAGGGAGAACCGCCTCTGCCCCATAAACCATGAAGAACGGTGTGTAACCCGTAGATCTGTTGAGGGTTGTGTTGATGCTCCATAACACTGAGGGTAACTCCTCCACCCAACAACCCGGCATTCTCTGCAAAGGAACCATAAGCTGGGCTTGATACCTCGCAGAATCTCCTGATTTGCTCGTTCTGCTTGACCATTGGACTGAGGGTGAGCTATAGATGAAACATCAAGCCGGATGTGCTCACGTTGACAAAATTCTTCCATGGCGCCATTAGATAAATTAGTGCCATTATCTGTTATAATGCTGTGTGGAAAGCCGAAATGGAAGATCACCTTCTTCATGAATTGAACCGCCGTTGCCGCATCACATTTACTAACCGGCTCTGCTTCAACCCACTTAGTAAACTTATCAACTGCCACCAAGAGGTGTGTCTTCTTATCCTTGGACCTTTTAAAAGTCCCAACCATATCAAGCCCCCAAGTTGCAGACGGCCAAGTAATTGGAATCATCCTCAATTCTTGAGCCAGCACATGAGCTCGTCGTGAAAATTTCTGATAGCCGTCACATCTGCTTACCAAATCCTCAGCATCAGCGTGAGCCATCAACCAATAGAACCCATGACGGAAAGCCTTGGCTACAAGAGATTTAGAGACAGCATGATGACCACAATCTCCTTCGTGGATCTCTTGTAAAATCTCACAACCTTCTTCAGGAGAGACGCAACATTGAAACGGCCCTGTGACACTGCGATGGTGCAACTCCCCATTGACAATTGTCATTGACTTAGACTGCCAGGTTATCTATCTGGCCAAGACCTCATCCTCTGGTAACTTACCCTGGGTCATGTAAGTCAAATACGGAACCGTCCAATCAGGAATATCATGGAGAGCCGCCACTAATTATGCTTTTGGGTCAGGAACAACGAGGTCCTCCTCTGTAGGTAATTTGACCAAGGGGTTGAGTAGAACATCAAAGAACGTGTTAGGTGGCACTGGCTTACGTTGTGACCCTAGCCGACTTAAATTGTCAGCCGCCTCATTCTTCCTTCGGTCAATATGCTCAACTTGATAACCCTTGAAGTGACCTGCAATGGCATCAACCTCACGTCGATACGCCATAAGCGGATCCATAGAATCCCAAGTACCAGAAACCTGCTGAGCTACCAGATTTGAATCGCCAAAACACCTCACCTGGCTCAGATTCATCTCTTTAGCCATCCGAAGACCATGGAGCAAGGCCTCATACTCAGCTGCATTGTTAGTACAAGGGAACATTGGCCGGAGAACATAAGAAAAGTTATGACCTCGTGGGGAAGTCAAGACAACTCCAGCCCCCGAGCCCTCTAACTATCTGGACCCATCAAAATGAATAATCCAATATGTGTTATCCGGATTTTCCTTAGACGCCTGCAGCTCTGTCCAGTCATTGATGAAATCCACAAGTGCTTGAGATTTGATGGCTGTACGAGGCACATATTTTAAATCATGAGATCCAAGCTCAATGGCCCATTTAGCAACCCGGCCTGTGGCTTCCCTGTTTTGAAAGATGTCTCCTAAGGATCAGAGCTAACCACAGTGATGGGATGACCTTGAAAATATTGCTTAAGCTTCCGGCTTGCCATGAAAACCCCATATACAAGCTTCTGCCAATGTGGATACCTCTGTTTGGATTCGATAAGCACCTCACTGATGTAATAAACTGGCCAATGAACCGGGTACTCCTTTCCTGCTTCTTTCTTTTCCACCACAATGGCTACACTGACGACCCGGCTATTAGCAGCCACATATAACAATAGAGGCTCTTTATCAATAGGGGCAGCAAGCACGGGCGGCTCAGCCAACTATTTCTTCAGATCCTCAAACGCTTGATGAGCAGCATCACTCCAAACAAAGTGATCCGTCTTCTTCATCATCTGATAAAGGGGGATAGCCTTCTCACCCAGCCAGCTTATGAACCGGCTTAAAGCCGCAACACGACCCGCTAGTCGCTGAACATCATTGACACATGCCAGTTTAGCCAATAAAGTAATGGCTTTGATCTTCTCCGGGTTAGCTTCAATGCCTCTGTTAGAAACCAGAAACCCCAAAGCTCGCCTGCTGGTACACCAAAGACACATTTAGCCAGGTTAAGCATCATCTTGTAGACCCGGAGATTGTCAAACATATCCTTCAAATCATCAATCAGGGTCTTCTTCTCTCTTGACTTCACCACAATGCCATCTACATAAGCATGAACATTGCGCCCAATCTGATTGTGAAGGCAATTTTGTACACACCGCTAATAAGTCGCCTGGGCACTCTTGAGCCCAAAAGGCATAGAAACACAGCAGAAGGCTCCAAACGGAGTAATGAAAGCTGTCTTCTCCTGGTCCTTAACTGCCATCTTGATTTGATGATAACTAGAACAAGCATCCAAAAAGATTAAACGCTCACAACCCGCCGTACCATCAATGATTTGATCAATACGAGGGAGAGCAAACGGATCAGCCGGACAAGTTTGTTCAAGTCCATGTAATCCACACACATCCGCAAAGTGTCATTTTTTTGAGTACCAGCACTAGATTAGCCAACCACTCAGGATGGAAAACTTCAATGATAAACCCAACTGCTAAGAGCCGGGCCACCTCTTCACCAATGGCCTTTCGCCTTTCTTTGTTAAACCGACAAAGAAATTGCTTAACCGGCTTAAACTTCGGATCAATGTTAAGAGTGTGCTCAGCGAGTTCCCTCGGTACACCCGGCATGTCTGAAGGTTTCCATGCAAAGATGTCCCGGTTCTCATGGATGAACTCGATGAGCACGCTTTCCTATTTCGGATCCAGATTAGCATTGATGCTGAACTGCTTAGATGAGTCGCCAGGGACAAAGTCAATCAATTTGGTATCATATGCTGATTTAAACTTTAACAAAGGATCATGCTCTATGGTTGGCTTTTTCAAGGACGGCATGTCTGCCGGGTCAACATTATCCTTGTAAAATTTCAAATCCTCCGTTGCACAAACCGATTCGGCATAAGCCGCATCGCTTTCCTCACACTCTAGGGCCACCTTGCGACTCCCATGCACTGTGATGGTGCCCTTGTAACCCGGAATCTTAAGCTACAAGTAGACATAGTAGGGCCTCGCCATGAACTTAGCATAAGCCGGCCGCCCAAACAGAGCATGATAATGGTTCTTAATCTTGACCACTTCGAAGTTTAAAGCCTTAGACCCGGAATCATGCTCGTCTCCAAAGGTAACTTCCAAAGATATCTTACCCACCGGGTAGGCCGACTTACCCGGCACCACACCATGGAAGACGGTGTTTGACGGCTTAAGATTCTTATTTGTAAGTCCCATGCGACAGAAGGTCTCATAATAAAGGATGTTAATGCTGCTACCTCCGTCCACCACCAGAGCCAGGTGACCCGGATTATCAACCCGGGGCGGATGATCCTCACGACTCCACACAATAGGCTGCTCTGACCACCGCATGTAACGTGGGACTGTCGGCTCAACAGCGTTCACAGCTCTCTTGTGAAGCTTCTGATCCCGTTTACTGATAACCCACAAGTATAGGGGATCGCAACAGTTTTCGAGGGTAGAGTATTCAACCCAAATTTATTGATTCTACACAAGGGGAGCCAAAGAATATTCTCAAGTATTAGCAACTGAGTTGTCAATTCAACCACACCTTGAAAACTTAATATCTGCAGCAAGGTATTTAGTAGAAAAGTAATATGATAGTAGCGATAATGCTAGCAAAAGTAACAATATTGGTTTTGTACTGATTGTAATAGTGGCAATGGAAAAGTAACTAAGCAAAGAACAATATGTGAAAAGCTCGTAGGCAATGGATCAGTGATGGATAATTATGTCGGATGCGATTCCTCATGGAACAGTTATAACATAGGGTGACAAAGAACTTGCTCCAGTTCATCAATGTAATGTAGGCATGTATTCTGAATATAGTCATACGTGCTTATGGAAAAGAACTTGCATGACATCTTTTGTCCTACCCTCCCGTGGCAGTGGGGTCCTATTGGAAACTAAGGGATATTAAGGCCTCCTTTTAATAGAGTACCAGACCAAAGAATTAACACTTAGTGAATACATGAACTTGTCGGGGGTTGGGTGCGACATATGCCAATGGATGGCTTATCATGGTGGGGGCGAGTAGAACGACGCCGATGCCTGGAAACGGGATGAGGCGTAGACATGAACGCCGACGTACTTTACCCAGGTTCGGGGCTCTCCTAGGAGATAACACCCCTAGTCCTGCTCTGCGGGGTCTCCGCATGATCAGTAAGGCAAAGTGAGTACAAAGGCGCTCCTCGAGCTGTATCTGTGGGTAGGAGAAGGCAGGGCTAGATCTCTCCTTCCTCTAAGGTCTGGTCTAGTTCTAATGAATCGGAACTCTTTGCATGGGTGCCCTGGGGGGTTTATATAGGCCTACCCCCAGGGGTACAATGGTAAACTATATGGGCACAGGGCCCAACTGTTAGTCTCTTCGCCTGCAGGCCCTCCTGCCGACTGCTGGGGCCCGCCGATTGGTGGGCCCGGCTGGCTGGTCTTGTACGGAGCCGACAGGACGCACCCACCGCTAGCGGGTCCTGCCGGCTGCTGATTACTGTAGCCGTGCCTCTAATGACGCAGGCTTGGTCATGGGGTCGTGGCGACAGTCCTGCCGCCTAGCAGGAGATTACTGTAGCCACTCCTCGTCACGTCTGGTTAATGGCGTGTGAGACCCATGGAAGGGTCAGGCGGACTTCCGCGGGCCGGCTCCCTACGAGTCCGACTGGTGGCGCCCTTGCCGTCTTCCGGACTCTCACTGACTGGTAGGGCCCGTCATCCATGGACCGTACCGTCAGGCCATCATGGGTACAGGACTCCGCCCACTGTTGCGGACATCAGGGGTGGCATGGCAACAGTGCTGCGCTAGGCGGAGATCTCCATGAGTACAGCGCACTGTGCCCTAGCCATCTCCTGGAAAGGGGGAGGGAGTGGGCTTTACTGTCGCCACTCCCTGTCCCATTCCCCCTGATGAGGGCATGGGCTTTGCTGGTGTTGTGGGCCGACTCCCCGTGGCCGGCTTCTCGGGAAGCCGCCAGTCGGAGTCGGCCGGTCTTGATCTCATCTCTAGGGCTCGGACGCATATGGGCAGCCGGCTGTTCCTCCAGCCGCTCTCCTGAAGTCGGCTCTCCGTCTGTTGTCTCGAGGGGCGCAGTCAGCCCCGATGTCTTGAAGGGTTATGGGCCTCGTGTTAGCCTACCCGTGGCCCATTACTCCGACAGTAGTCTCCGAAGCTGATGAGGCACCGCGGACAACCAGTCGAGGAGCCTCAGTAGCTTCATTCTCCGAGTACTTGAGGTGGAGACTCCGCTTGACTCTGCCGGGCCGACTGGTAGGAGTCGGAGTCGCCTGATTTTGACTCGTCCAAAAAATACTTTCGAATGCCCTGGCGGGAACTCAGTGGCGTACAAGCTAAGCTTCCTGGCCGCCACCCACTTCGGGCCCGCCACGTGGCAACTAGTGGCCGGGCCAGCCTGCCTACCCATCCACGAGATGGGACATGCCTGCAGGCGGGGCCCGCCACTACCGCGCCTCGGCACACGAGCGGATCCGCTGCGGCCGTGGGGGACGGTTGAGGTTCTCACGTAGTTACTGCGCGTAGTAACTTTGCGTGATAAACGTGGGGGGCGTGGGGTAGTGGGCGCAGTAAATCCCATAACCGCCCCCTCGGCTTCGCAGCCCACGGGGCTATAAGTAGGGGGAGGAGGGGAAGCGGCGGAGCACGCGCGTCCCGCCTCCCCACTGCTTCCACTCCTTCTTCTCTCTCTCTGCACCTCGAGCCTCGTCGAACGTTGTGGCGGACCGCTCAAGTTTAAGCTCTTCCTCTGCCGTCACGCCCCCGACAGCGCACTCCGGTACCTGGGATGGTTCGGAGGTCCATGAGGATCACATCGATTTCCTCTGCAAGACACGTCGATTGCCCAGCGGGGACCTAGTGAGGGTCCGCCTCGCGCGGAGGGGAGAAATTTCGCCGGCACCACAGGAGGGCGAGCGGGTCGTCTTCCACTCGCACTGCCTGCGCAGCCTGGGCCTGCCGGCGAGCAACTTCTTCCGCTCCTTCCTCGAGTTCTACGGACTCCAGCTGCACCACCTCACCCCCAACATGGTGGTGCTACTGTCCACCTTCGTCACCCTGTGCGAAGGCTTCATCGACGTTCTCCCCACCATCGAGCTCTGGGGGGAGTTCTTCTACTCCAAGCTCGGCACCCAAGCCGCGGGCCTGCCGGCTCAGTGCGGCGCGTTCATCACCGTGCGGAGGTCGAGGGCCGACAACCCATTTCCCTCCATCAGGCTGATCAAGTCGGTGAAGATGTGGCAGCGGTCGTACTTCTACGTGAAGAACGTCTCCGCGGAGGGTGATTGTGTCAACCTGCCGGCCTACGTAGCCGGCCCGCCGGCTGGGAGGCAGCCCAACTGGTCGCACCGGGCCCGGACATTGATGCCTGCAGGAGCCGGTGTCGTTACGCAGTCGGAGGGCTTGACCGGGCCGGACTTGCTGGCCGCCTTCGTGGCGCACCGAGTGCTACCCCTCCAAAGTCGCCCCCACATGATCTGTCAGATGAGCGGGCACCGAGACCCGAGCCGGATGTGCACCAAGGAGAAGCCTCACAAGGAGGTAGCCTACATGGTGCACTATCTTGCGAGCTGGGACCTCAACGAAGAGTGGCAGTTCGGCAAGGAGCCGTATTCACATGCTGCCCCTCCGCCTCTGGTGAGTCGTTTTCCTTCTCTCTTTTTCTTCGATTCTTCTGACATCTTTACTGCCGAGTTCGTCTTGTTCATTCTGACCAGTCGGCTTTGGTCAGAACCCACCCCCCCTCCAGCCAGCAGCCGGCACCGTGGGGCCGGACCGCGTGTTCCTCCCCGACCGAGCGGAGAGCGATGTGCATGACTCCGACTTGGGGGCGGCGGCCCTTGGGGACAATGCCGAGGGAGGAGGCGGCGCAGCAGGTGGCCCGAGACTTGGGGCCAGTCTCGAGGACTAGCCTGATGATGACGAGGAGGTCGCCCCGCGCCACCAGCCAGGAGCCGGCCAGCCAGGCGCTCGTCAGCCTCGCTGGACGCTCAAGGCGGCGGCAAGAAGCGTAGGGCCGGGACGAGCCTGTTCGGTAGCCGGCCGAAGAAGCCCAAGGGCTCAGTCGCGGCGACCAAGCAGGACGAAGCGGCCGCAAAGGCCAACCGCTTCCGCAAGGTGGTGAAGACGCCGCAACTGATTTCGGCGTAAGTACTACCTCCCTTTGTACCTTCACATTTCTTTATTGAGTCTGTCTGAAATCCCTTTACTTTATTTTCCCGACTTTAGGTCCTCGCTCTCTCTTGAGAAGTCAGCCGCCGGCTCCGTCGTAAAGTCGGCGGAGACCTCCTCCACCACCCGACGGATTGATCCCGCCGCCGACCTCCGGGAGGCGACGGAGCGGAATGCGCGGGAGGCGCATGAGGAGCGGGAAGCCGCCCGCCTGAAGAAGGCGGAAGCCGACAAGGCGGAGGCCGTCGCCCTGAAGAAGCTGGCGTAAGCCGAGGCCGCCGATGCGGAGAAAAAGCGTGTTGAGGAAGCCGCACACCACCAGTCGGCGGTGTTTGTTGTCCCCTTGAACTCCGCGCCGCCGCCACCGGAGTTCACGGCACAGACTGGGGAAGTCGGCGACGAGAACCCGGTCATGGAGAGGGACACTGATGTCACCAACACGCCGGAAGTCATTGTGCCGCCACCACCCTCCGGAAGCGGGCCAGGCGGGCAACCGGTGGACCCGCCAGTGCCGTCAACCAGAGGTGCGGCGGCGGCGGGCCTGGCCCTCGAGGTCAGCACACCGACGCGCCGCCGTCTCACGAAGGCGGCCTCAGCTCCGCGTCCTCTGGAGACTGGCGCTGCGAGCTCC
Source organism: Triticum urartu (assembly GCF_003073215.2). NCBI lineage: Eukaryota > Viridiplantae > Streptophyta > Magnoliopsida > Poales > Poaceae > Triticum > Triticum urartu. The sequence continues at coordinate 530,192,137 of NC_053028.1, read as the reverse complement.
ACGATCCCGGACACCGAGGTGTCGAGTGCCGCGCCGACCGGGTGGGTGCGGGGAGGCGGGACGGGCCCATTGAACCAGGCACTCTTGGACGTCCAAGCCAAGCTCCGGGCCGAGGGCGACACCATCAAGGAAGTGCACCAAGGCGTATCTAGCGTCGCGAACAACCATCCGGGTACGCATCCTTCCTTTTTGCTTTGCTTTCCTTGTTTTTCTTTGTGGGGGCGCACCAGCGCACCCACTGGGTTTAGTCCCCGAGTTTCAGGCTAGCTGCTGAGCAGGCAGCTCAAAACTCCAATCCCTGAGTTCCAAGTACCAACACTTTTTCTGAAATTTGGATGCAGGATTACCACAATCTTGGCGTGACCTCCTTCAACGCCAATGTTGAGGAGCTGGCCAAGTGGACCACCGACTTGTCGGACAGCCGGGGTGAGTCTTCTTCTTTCTGTGCGTGGGCGCGCTGGCGCACCCGCAGACTGTAGTCCCCGAGATTCGGGCCGACTGCTGAGCAGTCTGGCCGGATCTCCCCGGCGACCTTCTTTGTTGACGACTGACACCCCTCCCCCTCCTTCTTCAGAAGCCAACGCTGCCCTTCAGTAGCAACTGGGCGAATTCAACACCGCGCTGCGCATCAAGGAGGAGGAGTGTGACCGACTGACGGAGGAGCGCGACCGGCTGGCTACGCAGCTGGCGGAGCAGAAGGAGCTGCTCTAGAGGGCCTAGAAGGAGGCGGAGGACAAGGAGACCGCCCTTCTCGCCGAATTTGCGTCCGAGCGCTCCTCCTAGACCGACAAGGAGGCGACGCTGGTCTCTGGCTTCCAAGCAATCGAAGATCTTGTCAATGATGAGCTTCCTCTCGTTTCCTTTTCTGGGTTGCCGACTGCTAGTTGAGTCGGCCTTAAATTTTTAACCTTGTTTCTTCGTTCTTCTTCCTTAGCAGACTTCTTCCCCGGCCATTCGGCCGCCGCCAATCAAGCCATCGAGGCTGATCGTGAAGCATGGAGGGCGGACGATGCACAGATCGCCGCCAGCGCCCCCCGAACTCTTGGCGAGCAGATCCTTAGCATCAAGGCCCGCCTTCGGCCCGCCCACCGGATGCTGCGCCGGCTTCAACGTGTCAGCGCCCAGGCGATTGCCGCCCTATGGCTGGATATGCAGGCACCGCGCACCCCCAGTCGTACTGCCGACTGGCTGGAGGTCGCAGCTAGCCGTCTTGAGGCCTGGAAAGGCTCTTCGGCCCGGGCTGGAGCACGCCGGGCTTTAGAATTTTCCAAGGCGTGGTATCCTGGGCTAAGTTTAGCCTAGTTAGCCACATTCCGGCTGGAAGCTCAGGCGGAGCTGGCAGCGGTGGAAGATGATCTTGTCAAGCACGCCACGTCGATCGCCGAGTACACCGACACCAGCGTCTTCGTCCCAGAGCAGGCTGAGAACGGCGAGGAGGCACCGCCGGAGTGGTTCGGGCTGAACCCGGACGACGGCGAGGACTCGACGGAGGTGATCGACTCCAGTGGCGAAGAAGAAGGCGAGGAGGAGGAAGGAGACGAGGAGGAGGCGCCAGAGGTCGAGGCAGACGGCCAGCCCCAGCTCGACCGCGCCTCTAGCAACGAGCCGCGCCCAACTGAGCCAGTTGTTGCCAGAGGTGATCGAGCGGAGACCAACCAGCCGGCCGCCCCAACAACTGGCACCGCCGACCCCTCCGGTCCTCCGAGTCTGTCCGCGGCTTCCTAGGCTGCCACTTTATCTTTGTTTTACCTACTTAGCATTCTTAATGAACTTGTTATTTTGCACAATTCCACCCACTTGGTGTATCTTGAACTTCTGTTTGATGATTCAGCCAAGGGCCTTTCTATGTAAATATTTATCTGCATTCTATCTCTTCTTGCTTATTGCTCTCTGACTTTTTCCTTTGCTGCCTTCCCTTGGTTGCCATCTTGCCAATCGGACAGCCGCTCTGTGGACTGCCGCTAGATCAGGTACTTGGCTTCTTTGGGAAGGCAAGTACTTAGCCTTTTAGAGTTTTTAGCAGGTTAATTTAGAAAACGGCAAGCCGGCTGCTAAAGAGTCGGTTGTAAAAGGCTGAAAACCGGCTTTAAACTATGAGCGAGCTTTGAGTCCTTAGCCATTTTTCATATGGACACCTATTCTACCTTACTCCTGCTCGCCAGACAGTCGCTTTGCGATCTGCAGCTTCTAACAGGAGACGGCTTAAGTGCCACACATTACTTGTCCGGCTGCAAGAAGTCGTTTCATAGCTCAAGTCGGCAAGTCCCCGGGCCGACTAGTCGAACCCGGTGCCAAGTGGCATAACAAAGAATAACATATTCATAGGCATAATTCTTTATCATATAGATAAAAGAAGGCAGTCCCCGAGCTCTCCTCGAGGGGCCCGAGGTCTTCGTACTTTAATACAAAAGGTAGCGTGATACATACTGCATTAACTGTAAAATCTTTGGAGGAGGTTTGCATTCCATGGCCGCTCCGTCTCTTTACCGGAGTCGTCCCTTTTGCGTGCTCGGGGCTTCTAAGCGTCAATCAGGTAGTAGGAGTCGTTGCCCAACACTTTCCTGATGATGAAAGGGCCTTCCCAGGGTGCTGAGAGCTTGTGCTGGCCAGTTGTTCGCTGAATCAGCCGGAGCACAAGGTCTCCTTCTTGGAAAGATTGTGGCTTGACCGTCCGATTGTAGTATCGGCGTAGGCTCTGCTGGTAGATGCTGGACCGGCTGAGTGCCAATAGCCGGCTCTCTTCCAACAGATCGACGCTGTCTTGACGTGCTTCCTCCGCTTCCTCCTCGGTGTACATGGTGATTCGGGGGGAGTCGAACTCTATGTCCGTTGGGATGACGGCTTCGGCACCGTAGACGAGGAAGAAGGGCGTGAAGCCGGTTGACTTGTTTGGGGTCGTGCGCAGGCTCCAAAGGACGGCTGGCAAGTCGTCAAGCCAGCAGCTTGCCGAGCGCTCCAGTGGCTCGACCAGCCGAGGCTTGATGCCGGACAAGATTAGGCCGTTTGCTCGCTGTACCTGGCCGTTGGACTGCGGATGGGCAACGAACACTAAGTCCAGTCGGATGCCCTGCGTCGCGCAGAAACGGGCCAAGGCACCTTTGGCAAAATTGGTGCCATTGTCGGTGATGATGCTGTGCGGTATGCCGTACCGAGTTGTGATGTCGGAGATGAAGGTCACAGCGGTCGGACCATTCAAACTCTTGATTGGTTTTGCTTCTATCCACTTGGTGAACTTGTCCACTACGACAAGTGAGTGAGTAAAACCACCTCGTGCCGTCTTGAATGGTCCGACCATGTCCAGGCCCCAAACTGCAAAGGGCCAGGCAATGGGAATATTCTTGAGTGTAGAAGCCGGCTGATGAGGCTTAGAGCGGAACTTCTGGCACCCCTTGCATTTTTGGACCAAAGACTTGGCGTCTTCAAGAGCAGTTTGTCTAGAAGAAGCCATGGCAGAAAGCTTTCGCGACGAGTGCTCTCGAAGCCGCATGGTGGCCACACTCGCCTTGATGGATGTCCTTGAGGATTGCTTGGCCTTGCTCTGGCTCCACACAGTGCTGGTAAACACCAGTGACACTGCGCCTTACGAGCTCTCTATTGACTATGGTGTACGCTGCCGCCCGACGTTGTACTTGCCGAGCCAAGATCTCATCAGTTGGCAGCTCTTTGTTCACCATGAATTTGAGGATGGGCTGGGCCCATGAAGGTGCTGCAATTTCTGCAACAGCCAAGACTGTGACTTGGACGAGGGCGGCTGGGCCGGGAGGTGGCGGGTTGGAGTCGGCAGCCGCTTGCTGTGTCGATGAAGTCCCCGGGCGGATTGGCGCAGTCCCCGGGCCGAGCTCTGAAGTCTCTGGGCCGACCACCGCAGTCCCCGAGCCGGGTGCGACTGCCACGATTCCCGTGCCGCCTGCCGGAATACTCGTGCCGTCTGCCGGGGCTCTTGAGTCGGATCCGACTACTTCAGGAGGAGCCGACACGAAGATAGAGTCTGATTCCGGCGATGGCTTGACAGACAGCTTGAGGAGGCACTGGAGGGCGACGCCGGACGGTATCACCTGACGGGTGGAGTCGATTCACGCCAGGGCATCTGCTTGGTCGTTGTCGTTTCTTGGTACATGGAGAAACTCGCACCCCTCAAAATATTCACTGAGTTGCTGTACGAGGAAGTGGTAGCTCACCATGTTTGCGTCCTTGGTGTCCCAATCGCCTGACGACTGCTGGACCACCAAGTCGGAGTCACCATAGCACAGGATCCGGCGAATGCCGAGCTCTTTGGCTAGCCGGAGCCCGTGAATGAGTGCCTCGTATTCGGCGACATTGTTGGAGGCGGAAAAATGGATTTGCAGCACATATTTGAGCTTGTCGCCTTTGGGAGAGGTGAGGATGATGCCGACTCCCAAGCCGGTGTGCATCTTGGAACCGTCGAAATGCATTCGCCAATGGGTGGAGTCGGGCGCTGGCGGTAGATACTGTGTTTCGGCCCAGTCGACGAGGAAGTCGGCCAGCGCTTGTGACTTGATGGCAGTGCGAGGTTGGTAGTAGATGGTGTAGGGGGCAAATCTATGGCCCATTTGGCCACTCGACCCGAAGCGTCTCGGCTGCCGATGATCTCGGCTAGAGGAGCCGTGCAGACCACCGTGATTGGATGTTCTTGGAAGTAAGGCTTCAATTTCTTGGCGGCAAAGTGCACACCATAGCACATCTTCTGGTAGTGGGGGTAGTTTTGCTTGGTCCAAAGTTATCTTCTTTGTTTCTTTGGCCGGCTTGAACGAGCCCTCAGCTTCCGACTCCCTGGGATCAGGCGACTTCTCTGGCTGTTTGCCTGCCATCGCCACAACCCGGTCTAGCAGTCACTTCTCAGCTGCGATCACGAGGGACTCGGCCAGCCGACTGCTCTCTGATGCGCATGCGGACGACTTCTTGTAGTCGCCAGTTATGGCCAGGATCCCCTTGGAACTTGGCATCTTCATCTTGAGGTAGGCATAATGGGGGACGGCCCTGAACTTGGCCAGGGCAGGCCGGCCAAGCAACGCATGGTATGGGCTCTCTAGGTCCACCACCTCGAACCAAATTGACTCTCGGCGGAAATGATCTTTGTCTCCAAAGAGGACGTTGATCAAAATCTTGCCGATTGGTGAGCAGGAATGGCCAGGAACTATGCCGTGGAACACCGTCCGGCTGGACTGTAGTTGCCTCTGCTTGATTCCTAACTTCTCCATGGTGTCTTTGTACAGGATGTTCATGCTGCTGCCGCCGTCTATCAGGACTCTGGAGAAGCGAGCAGCTTGTTTGTCCGTGGCAAAGGTGGCATCCAAAACCAAGGCATAGGAGCCGGGTTTGGGCATTACTTCTGGGTGGTCAGCTCTGCTCCAGCTGATGGGCTTCTCAGACCAATGCATGAACTCTGGGGCGTCAGATGCTACTATTCACCTCCTGCTGCTGCAGCCGCCTACTGTGTCGATTGTCGACTACGCTGGTAAACACGACATAGGCTCCCTGCTCTTCTGGGTACTCGTCTTGCACTGCGCCGGCTGGTCTGACCGCCGGCTGCTAGGGCAGAGGAGGCGGCTACCCCGCGGGTGGGGGAGGCAAAAGTCCATCTCCCTTGGCGATCCTGGTGCGCCAGTGGCACTTCCAAGTGGTGTGGTTGGACGGCTTTGCGCCGCTGTGGAATTTGCAGGGTCCATCCAAAGTCTACTCATATGAGAAAGCCGGCTGCCAGTTGGGCTTGCCGCCCTTCTGGCGTATGGGCGGGAGCTGCCCTTCCGGTTGCTGGTTTTCGACTGTCACCACCTGCCGACTGGTGGAAGTCGGTGGTGGGGCTTTGCGCTTGTGGTCGTTCTGCTGTTGACGCCAACTGGTGTCTCCGACCGGAGTTTGAGGAGCCTGAGGAGCCACCTTGCCGGTCGCGCTAACTTGAATCTCCGTCTTCATGGAGGAGTCGATCGTGGCGTACTTGTCCGCTATGATCAGCAGCTCGTCGAGGGTTTCCAGCTCGTCACAGAGAAGCTTGTGCTTGAGGAGGGTGCCCTCTCGGCATCCTGTGGTGAAGTACTCAATGGCCTGCACCTCGTGCACGCCTTCGCAGGAGTTGCGAAGCTCAGCCCATCGCGTGAGGTAGTCGCGGGTTGACTCGCTGGGGCCCTGTACACATAAGGAGAGCTGGCGAGGCTTGGGAGGCCGCTTGTACGTGCTGGTGAAGTTGCGGACGAAGGCATCAGTGAAGTCGACCCAACTGTTGATGTTGCGGGGCCATAAGCTATTCAGCCAAGTCCGGGTCGTGCCTTGGAGCATGAGAAGAACGTACTTCACGGCAACACGCTTGTTGCCGTTTGCTATGCTGACGGCTGTGGAGTAGTCGACCAGCCAGTCTTCAGGTTTCACAGAGCCAGTGTATTTGGGTGTATCTCTGGGGAGCGTGAACCCTTTGGGGAAGGGCTCGTCTCGGATGCGGGGGCCGAAACACGGCGGTCCCAACTCATCTTCTTCTTCAAGTGCCAGGGATCGGTGGAGACGGTCGATCCGGTGGCGGGCGTCATCCTCTCCGACTCCCTCTCGGCGGCCAAGGCGGTCGCCGAGCGTCGGGTGGTCAACAGGCGGCGGGGAGACTTGCCTTTCCCTTCGAGGAGGAGGAGGCGGACAGTCGTCCCGTCGTTCCATTGTTCTTGGGAGGCCGTCTCGGTCGCGCTCTATGGTGATGCGAGTCCGACTGCGGCTGGCAGCCGGCTCCTTGTCTTTTCTTCCACGGACGCCACCAGTTGGCGTCCGAGACTCCGCGCCTTGGTCTCTGCATGGAAGCAGGTTATCATTCTGTCGACGCGGCGCACCAGTTTGGCAACCGGCTTCGTTCTTCTCAGCAGCCGTGTCAAGGAGTCGCTGGACGCGCTCCATCATCAAGCGATGTTCTTCGCCCTCGAACTTGTCTAGCTCGTCCGCTGCCGCCTGGGCAGCTCGAATGTTCTCCGCAGGCGTGGCGTGGACGGGGCGATTCGCCCAGAACAGATCGGCGATAGCCGCGCCGCGCTGCTGGACCGTGCCAAGGCGGATAGGCCCAGCTGCAGCCGGCGTGCCGCCCACAGCGCGGTTCATCTCGCGCTGGTAGGCTTCTGACAGGCATCTCATGCTGGCCAGCTTTTTTGCGCCTTCGACTAGCTGAAGGCGGCGTGCCTCCAGCGTCTCGGCGTCGGCGTCTTCGGGGATGGGCGCCGCCAGGTCTTGTAGCACCGTGTTGAGCGGGTCATAATCACCCCGTCCAGAGTGCCCGTCATGATCAATGACAAGCACTTCCATGACGGTGCTTCCGCCGCTCTCCGTGTGAGGAAGCGGTTCGTCGTAGACCACCACGTTGGTGGGGAACGAGTCAAGCGACGCGGTGTCAGAGTCGACCAACATCGGATCGGTGGAGCCTACGGACTCCAAGTCCCCAGCTGGCTCGCTGGCGACGTGGAGTTGATCGAGGAGGCCCGCGAGGAGGCTCCCGGGGCCGCCCGTTCCTGCGTCGGATGCGGGCTCGTCGGAGAGGCGGACCTTGCCAACAATATCGGCGAGGCAACTGGCCACGCAGGCGATTTCAGCGCCATGCAGCGCATCAGTGCAGACTCCGTCTGGCGTGCCGGGCTGGCTGCGCTCGCCAAGGAGAAAAAGGGTTCCCGTCCAGAACAGGTCTCCGGACGACGGTGCACCAGGCCCCACGGTGGGTGCCAAATGTCGGGGGTTGGGTGCGACATATGCCAATGGATGGCTTATCATGGTGGGGGCGAGTAGAACGTTGCCTGTGCCTGGAAACGGGATGAGGCGTAGACACGAACGCCGACGTACTTTACCCAGGTTCGGGGCTCTCCTAGGAGATAACACCCCTAGTCCTGCTTTGCGGGGTCTCCGCATGATCACTAAGGCAAAGTGAGTATAAAGGCGCTCCTTGAGCTGTATCTGTGGGCAGGAGAAGGCAGGGCTAGCTCTCTCCTTCCTCTAAGGTCTGGTCTAGTTCTAATGAATCGGAACCCTTTGCATGGGTGCCCTGGGGGGTTTATATAGGCCTACCCCCCAGGGGTACAATGGTAAACTGTATGGGCGCAGGGCCCAGCTATCAGTCTCTTCGCCTGCGGGCCCTCCTGCCGACTGCTGGGGCCCGCCGATTGGTGGGCCCGGCCGGTTGGTCTGGTACGGAGCCGACAGGCCGCACTCGCCGCTAGCGGGTCCTTCCGGTTCCTGATTACTGTAGCCGTGCCTCTAATGACGCAGGCTTGGTCATGGGGTCGTGGCAACAGTCCTGCCGCCTGGCGGGCGATTACTGTAGCCACTCCTCGTCTCGTCTGGTTAATGGCGCGTGAGACCCATGGAAGGGGCAGGCCAACTTCCATGGGCTGGCTCCCATGGGACGGCTCCCTACGAGTCTGACTGGTGGCGCCCTTGCCGTCTTCCGGACTCTCACTGACTGGTAGGGCCCGTCATCCGTGGACCGTACCGTCAGGCCATCGTGGGTACAGGACTCCGCCCACTGTTGCGGACGTCAGGGGTGGCATGGCAACTGTGCCGCGCCAGGCGGAGATCTCCGCGGGTACAGCGCACTGTGCCCTAGCCATCTCCTGGAAAGGGGGAGGGAGTGGGCTTTACTGTCTCCACTCCCTGTCCCATCCCCCCTGATGAGGGCATGGGCTTTGCTGGTGTCGTGGGCCGACTCCCCGTGGCCGGCTTCTCCGGAAGCCGCCAGTCGGAGTCGGCCGGTCTTGATCTCATCTCTAGGGCTCGGACGCATATGGGCAGCCGGCTGTTCCTCCAGCCGCTCTCCTGAAGTCGGTTCTCTGTCTGTTGTCTCGAGGGGCGCAGTCAGCCCCGATGTCTTGAAAGGTTATGGGCCTCGGGTTATGGTGGCCCGAACCAGTATAAATCTTGTGTCTTTCTGTGTTGCGAGTTCGTCGAGTTCGTCTGTGAGATCTTAGCGAGCTAGGGCGTAGATCGGTGGGAGGAAAATACTTTGCGCGCACCCTAGTGTTCGAACCTTAAGGGTTTGCTGGAACCCCATATCCGACATTTGGCGCGCCGGGTAGGGGTGCGCCGTAGCCTCCCTTCCATCAGTTCGTCGCTCCATCGTCTCCATGGCGGACGCTCGCCGTGCTCGAGCTGAGCATCAGGCTGCCCTCACCGCCCGCGTTGCTCAGACGGCTCCCATCGACGGGCCACCACGTTGTTCTCCGTCTCCCGCCGCCAACGCTGCCACCGTCCCAGTGGGGAACGAGCAGCAAGCGTCTTCGCTGCATTCTTCGGTGCGGCAGGATGGCCGCACCGCCACTCCATCGCTGACCCCGGCCGGTTCTTCGTCCCATGCATGCCACGCTCCCATGGAGGCGCCGGCCACACTCTTTGCCGCAAACGAACTCCTGTGCTACTGCCCAGCCGACGACCTCTACGAGGAATGGCTCGACCGCATCGCCGAGCTCGGCCGCGCCGCAGGGGGCTCCCCGGCGCTATCCGTCTCTCTGCCTCACCCTCAGCCGGCCACGGGCGACGAAGCCCGAGGCATGCCTCCACCACCCCAGCCCAAGGACGGCGCCTTGGCACCAAGGCGCGCGGCCCCGCGTTGTGATCCGCCACGCCCGGTGCCCGTGCGCGAAGAGAGAAGCTGCAAAGAAATCCCTCGGCTGCGAGGAGCTGCACCCGCGCTCCCCGCACTGCCTCGTCAAGACCGCGCGCCGCCCGCGGTGGCGCCACGCGGACCTCATCAAGACAAAGCTCCACCTCCGAGGTGGGTCCCAATAACTACGGCCAGCTATCGCGCCTTCACTCCCGAGCTGCGGAGCGTCGCCTGGCCAGGCTAGTTCAAGTCGGATCTGCCTCCTCGCTATGATGGCACCGCCGACCCCGCGGAGTTCCTGCAGCTCTATGAGTTGAGCATCGAATCAGCCAGCGACGACGAAAAAGTCATGGCAAACTGGTTTCCCATGGTTCTCAAGGACGGGGCCCGCTCCTGGCTCCCGAACCTGCAACACGGCTCGATCTCCTCCTGGGACGAGATGCGCGACCGCTTCGTCGCCAACTTCCAGGGCACTCGCGACCGCCCGCCGGCCGCGGGCGACCTGTGCCAAATCAAGCAACAACCAGGGGATACCCTCCAGAAGTACATCCAGCGCTTCAACAACACCCGCCTCAAGATCCCCAAGGTCACGGATGAGGCCATCATCTCCGCATTCTACGACGGCGTCCGTGACGTCAAGATGAAGGAAGAGCTCGCTATCCATGAGGAGCTCTGCACGTCTCAAGAGTTTTTCAACCTGCGACCAAGTGCGCAAGAGCTGAGGAGGGGAGCCTTTCCCTGCTTGATCTACCAGTCGTGGGCACAAAGGAGAAGAAAGCCGAGGCCAAGGATGTGAAGCGCAAGGAAGCGGCAGTGCTAGCTGCGGAGCCCGACACCAAACGGGGCAGAGATCAGCCCGAGTCATCCAAGAACAGCCAACCGTTCTTCGCCTTCCACAACCTCAACACCCACAACACCAGCGACTGCCAAGAGCTCCGAGCCCTACGAGAGGGACGCTACGGTTGACGCCCCGAGCGCAGCGACCGGGGCTACGACTGTGGAGGAGGATGTGGAGGTGGATGCTGGGACGACCGTGGCCCACGCCAGGAATGGCGCGACAGGCCTCGTGAGGAGCGCTGGCAGGACCATCCTCTTGAGGGGGCCTGGAGGGACCAACCTCGTGAGGATCGCCCCCAGGGCAACGCCGGTCTTCCTCCACTGCCACCACCAAGAAGGAACGACAACCATCATCAGGACAAGGGGGCCGGGGCTTCCAGGAGCCGCGTGCAATCGCCTGCATCTTGGGAGGCGCCTAGGCCCCAGCCTCTTAGCGCATCTTCAAACAGTTTTCTCGCGAGGTGAACGCGGTGCTCCCCAAGCGTGAGGCCACGCGCCCGCTCAAGTGGTCCCAGTGCGCCATCACTTTCAACTTGGCAAGTCAGCACAAGTGCGTGTCCACCGCCGGCGTCCTCCCGATGTTGTGATCCCCAGTCATCAGCAATGTGCAGGTCACCAAGGCCCTCATCGACGGCGGTGCAAGGCTCAACGTCCTGTCCGTCGACACTTTCGACAACCGCCAAGTGCCATATGAGCAGCTCCAGCCTACCAAACGTTTCTCAGGAGTGACCGACGGCTCCACCACACCAATATGGCAGGTTCGCCTGCCTGTCACCTTGCACCGAGCTCATCGACTTCGATGTCATGCACATCCACCTGCCGTACAACGCCATTCTCGGGTGTCCAGCCCTGGCAATGTTCATGGCGGTCACCCACCACGGCTACAATGTCCTAAAGATTCCTGGAAGTGGCGGGGTCATCACGGTCCCGTGTGAAGAAAGGGATGCGGTGTGCTCCCTCGAGCGCGCCTTCCAAGCTGCAGCAATCGACGACCCCGACAGCAGAAGTGAGGGCCCTCCGGAGGCCATCCCCAAGAAGAAGCAGCTGCGCCGTGCAGGACCTCAGGAGGATGGCCTCGCGACAGGAGCCTCGTCAGGATCAGCATCCGTCCCAGGGGCGCCTGCCTCCATCGCATAGGAAGGCGCGCCTAGCGCCCTCCCCGGGCAGCGCTCGGGGACTCTCTTCTGGAGGGCCTCAGGTCTTGCCAACCTCACGATGGGGGCGCTTGGGCACCACTTGGAGGTGTGCCACGCGACAAATTTTCCCCGGGAGAACGCAGGGCAAGGGGTGCCCGCCGCTTAGGAGTTCATCGCCAAGACCACACTGGAACTGCAAGACGCAAGACCCATGCGCCGCGAGAGCCGCTCACCGGGCGCGGCTCACCACCCAGGTGAGGGTGCTGAGCTGCGTGTCTGCATCGACATCCCAGGGCTCAACAGGGCCATGTCTCAGGAGAGCTTCTGGCCTTGGCGTGTGGGCCGTTGCGAGGGTCCGCCACACAGCTACGCTCGCATGGCATTCGGCTTGCCGAGCGTGGCATCGGCCTATCAGCACGTCATGCGGCATGACCTGGCGGCTCAAGAGGCCAGGTACCGTGTTGTCCTGGAGGGAACAGAGACGGTCTTCAGGGAGCCTCCCGAGCCCCTAGAGCCTCCAGAGGCTCAGGGCTCTGGTGGCTCATGAGGAGTCGTTTCTTCGACGCGCGCCTTCAGCTGCACCAACTCTGCTTCGTCTACAGAACCAGGTGACATCTTCCAAGCTCGTTAAGCTGGGAGCGCCCCTTGGGCTGCATTATTCCCAGGCCGTGTGGGTCCGTCCCTACGGCATGTATCCCATTTTCTTATGTCTTTAGCTTACCTTCCTGGGGGCGCCCCTCGGGCTGCATCATCCCCAAGCCGCTCGGGCCGGACCTAGTGGCATGTATTTTCCTGCATTTACCCAAGCTGATTTGCCTTCCCTGCTTAACCTGCCTACGGTTATCACATGCCCGATCATCGCCTCCCATGGGGCCTCCTCATAGACACGGCCCTGGTAAATGGGTCCGTCCCTGCCACGTCGACAAATCCGAGCGGTCGAGCTCTGGCTCGCGGCACGCCCCGCGCACGTCACCTCACGAGGCCCTCAGTGCCTTCACTTCATCCAGACCAACCAGCGGCAGGATGACGGCTGTAACGGCAAACCATGTTCTTCTTGTGCCTGTTCACAGGGACCCCACGGGAGGATAGCCGGCGGCACCGCGAGTCTCCTTTTCTCTCGTGCAATTCGCTTGCGCGTTAAAAGGGGGGCTCCTAAGCCGCGACTCAGGAGTTCTTACTGGCTCTCCAGCCCTCACCCCCTGGCCTTGACCACGGCATCGCGACCTGGCATACCAGTGGTGGCTGAGCCCGCTCGAGGGCCGGGACCTGAGGACGCAGAGCACTAAGGAGAGCATGGGAGGAGGGAAACTCGTATGGGCCGGCCTGGCTATGTCGCACAAGTTGGCGTGCAGCCCTAGCGCAACGTCAGGAATCATCACGAAGTTCACAAGATAAGTCTCGCCCTCGGATCGGCTAAATGTCTGGGCCTTATGGACACTCACGCCTTGCCGCAATCCTGTTGCGACCACATCAACTCCCTTTCTTCCCTTACCATGGCCGCTTGAGCGCTAAAGGGGACCTCCTGAGCATCGCGCCTCAGGGGCTCTTACTGGACCTCGGGCCGCACACCTCCTGGCCTTGACCATGGCACGCGACCTGGCATACCAGCGACGGCTGTAGCCTGCCTGGGGAGCGGGACCTGTCGGCGTAGAGCAACAAGCTATCGTGAGGAAAGAAAGGGGGGACCGAGCCTTAACGGGACGCGCGTTCATCAAATCTTCATAACATGGAAGATAAGCACAAAAGACATTACAGACCCTTATATGCCCCCACGGGGCGCTTCATGATTCTTTGCAGGGAATGAAAGCTAAGACTAAGAAGGACCCTATCTACACCCTCCTGTGGCAGACGCCAACATCAAAAGTGGGCCGCAACAGGGGACACGGCATGCTTGCACGGACGGCCACATCCACGCTTGGGCGCCGGCGAGCTGGGTCCCTCGCGAGGGGCCTTTCCCTTCTCGGTGGCAGACAACTTCCTTCGTGGCACCATTGGTGGTACAGCGAGCAATGGAGCGAGGAAGAAGAAGCAAGGGAGCAAGGAAGAGATGGGCAACGGGGACTCCGCCCCCCGCCCCATTTATAGCAACAGAAGGCCAACCGGCACCCCCCACGATCATAGGTAATGATGGTTTCCCTTGCAAGTTGCAGGGACTCAAGTCGTGCAGTCGCTGAGGCAGCGTGGGGAAGCGGAGACACCCACGTCCAATCAACCGCCATGCGTCAACCGAGGTCACAGGCTTTTGGGGGCCCGCGGTGCTCCGTACTTGGCCCTTGGCTTCGCCGCGAAGCCAAGCCCGAGCGCACCTTGGGCCCGGGGGCTACTGTCAGTGTTCTGGGAACGGGGGTCCCCAAACTTGCGTGCCTGCGGCCCGCGGCGTGGCTAAGCTAGCAGACCGTACGACCCATCTTCATCAACAAGGCATCCAAGACCCTCGCGAGGGGCCAAGCCTCGCGAGGCGGATGACACAAGACCTCCTCTGGAGTGGCCTAGTCGGGCAGGCTCACGAGGAGCGGAGATGTCAAGGCGAGGCAAACCTCATGAGGCTCTCATGATGTGAGCCGTGACGATCGACACCAAGCGGGCGCCAGGTGGGCGCCAGCGCTCACAGCGTCCTTGTTTCCTCTTTGGTGCTAAGGAGGCCAGCGCAGGCGAGGAGTACCGAGGCATCAGGCAAAGGTTGCCATATCGGTGCAACAAGACCAGGACCAGAAGGACGGCAAGATGGAGGTCATCGTGGAGCCCAAGACGGCGTCACCACCAGAGCCTTTGGCAGGCGAAGACCACTTTTGTCAGGATGGCTTGTACTAGTTGCCCCCCTTCGAATTAGCCCGCCGTTGTTGGCTCCCTTCCCGCTCAATATTTGGGAAGAGGACTAGAGCCTCTATAAATAGAGTTAGCCACCACCAGAGAGAAAAAAAGAAAGATGACTGAGAGATAGAGAAAGAGAGAGAGGGGGAGAGGATTGAGATCACTCTCACGCACACAAGTTATCCAAGCACAAGAACACCTCAACCTCAGGAGGCTGTTCTTCCCCTTGTATTGTTCATCATCAGCCCTGGAGGCAATCCACCACCACCACACTGGAGTAGGGTATTACACCACAACGGTGGCCCGAACCAGTATAAATCTTGTGTCTTTCTGTGTTGCGAGTTCGTCGAGTTCATGTGCGAGATCTTAGTGAGCTAGGGCCTAGGTCGGTGGGAGGAAAAGACTTCACGCGCACCCCAATGTTCAAACCTTAAGGGTTATCCGGAACCCCACATCCAACATTTGGCGCGCCAGGTAGGGGTGTGATGTAGCCTCCCTTCCATCAGTTCGTCGCTGCATCGTCTCCATGGCGGACGCTCGCCGTGCTCGAGCTGAGCATCGGGCTGCCCTCACCGTCCGCGTTGCTCAGACGGCTCCCATCGGCGGGCCACCACGTTGTTCTCTGTCTCCCGCCACCAACGGTGCCACCGCCCCGATGGGGAACAAGCAGCAAGCGTCTTTGTTGCATCATTCGGTGCGGCAGGACGGCCGCACCGCCACTCCATTGCTGACCCCGGCTGGTTCTTCGTCCCATGCACGCCACACTCCCATGGAGGCGCGGGCCGCACTCCTCGCCGCAAATGAACTCCTGCGCTACCGCCCAGTCAACGACCTCTACGAGGAATGGCTCGACCGCGTCGTCGAGCTCATCCGCGCCGCAGG
Organism: Triticum urartu; assembly: GCF_003073215.2. NCBI lineage: Eukaryota > Viridiplantae > Streptophyta > Magnoliopsida > Poales > Poaceae > Triticum > Triticum urartu. Next base: position 530,176,900 of record NC_053028.1, on the reverse strand, counting down.
GGGCTCCCCGGCGCTATCCGTCTCTCTGCCTGACCCTCAGCCGGCCACGGGCGCCGAAGCCCGAGGCACACCTCCACCACCCCAGCTCAAGGACGGCGCCTTGGCACCAAGGCACGCGGCCCCGCGGTGTGATCTGCCACGCCCGGTGCCCGCGCGTGAAGAGAGAAGCTGCCAAGAAATCCCTCGGCCGCGAGGAGCTGCACCCGCGCTCCCTGCACCGCCTTGTCAAGACCGCGCACCACCCGCGGTGGCGCCGCGCGGACCCCATCGAGACGAAGCTCCACCTCCGAGGTGGGCCCCAATAACTATGGCCGGCTGCCACGCCTTCACCCCCGAGTTGTGCAGCATCGCCTGGCCAGGCAAGTTAAAGCCGGATCTGCCTCCTCGCTACGACGGCACCGCCGACCCCGCAGAGTTCCTGCAGCTCTACGAGATGAGCATCGAAGCAGCCAACGGCGACGAGAAAGTCATGGCAAACTGGTTTGCCATGGCTCTCAAGGACGGGGCCCGCTCCTGGCTCCTGAACCTGCAACATGGCTCGATCTCCTCCTGGGACGAGATGTGCGACCACTTCGTCGCCAACTTCTAGGGCACTCGCGACCGCCCGCTGGCTGCAGGCAACTTGCGCCGCATCAAGCAACAACTAGGGGAGACCCTCCAGAAGTACATCCAGCGCTTCAACAACACCCGCCTCAAGATCCCCAAGGTCACGGATGAGGCCATCATCTCCGCATTCTCCGACGATGTCCGTGACGTCAAGATGAAGGAAGAGCTCACTATCCACGAGGAGCTCTGCACCTCTCAGGAGCTGTTCAACCTGGCGACCAAGTGCGCAAGAGCTGAGGAGGGGCGCCTTTCCCTCCTTGATCTGCCAGTCGCGGGCACAGAGGAGAAGAAAGCCGAGGCCAAGGACGTGAAGCGCAAGGAAGCGGCAGTGCTAGCTGCGGAGCCTGACACCAAACGGGGCAGAGATCAGCCCGAGTCATCCAAGAACAGCTGACCATTCGGTGCCTTCCACAACCTGAACACCCACAACACCAGCGACTGCCAAGAGCTCCGAGCCCTACGAGAGGGACGCTACGGTCGACGCCCTGAGCGCAGCGACCGGGGCTACGGCTGTGGAGGAGGATGTGGAGGTGGACGCTGGGATGACCGTGGCCCGTGCCAGGAATGGTGCGACAGGCCTCGTGAGGACCGCTGGTAGGACCATCCTCGCGAGGGGGCCTGGAGGGACCAGCCTCGTGAGGATCGCCCCCAGGGCAACGCTGGTCTTCCTTGACCGTCACCACCAAGAAGGAACGACGACCATCATCAGGACGAGGGGCTGGGGGCTTCCAGGAGCCGCGTGCAATCACCTGCATCTTGGGAGGCGCCCAGGCCCCAGCCTCTCAGCGCATCTTCAAACGGTTCGCTCGCGAGGTCAACGCGGTGCTCCCCAAGCTTGAGGCTGTGCGCCCGCTCAAGTGGTCCCAGTGCGCCATCACTTTTAGCTCGGCAGATCAGCTCAACTACACGGCCACCGTCGGCGTGCTCCCGATGTTGTGTTCCCTGGTCATCAGCAATGTGTAGGTCACCAAGACCCTCATCGACGGCGGTGCAGGGTTCAACGTCATGTCCGTCGATACTTTCAACAACCTCCAAGTTCCATATGAGCAGCTCCATCCTACCAAACCTTTCTCAGGAGTGACCGACGGCTCCACCACACCGATAGGGCAGGTTCGCATGCCTATCACCTTCGGCACACACGACAACTACCGCACCGAGCTCATCGACTTCGACGTCACGCACATCCGCCTGCCTTACAAAGACATTCTCGGCTATCTGGCCCTGGCAAAGTTCATGGCGGTCACCCACCACGGCTACAACGTCCTCAAGATGCCTGGAAGTGGCGGGGTCGTCACGGTCCCGTGTGAAGAAAGGGATGCGGTGTGCTCCCTCGAGCGCGCCTTCCAAGCTGCAGCAATCAATGACCCCAACAACAGAAGTGAGGGCCCTCCGGAGGCCATCCCCAAGAAGAAGAAGCTGCACCGCGCAGGACCTCAGGAGGATGGCGTCGTGGCAGGAGCCTCGTCAGGATCAGCGTCTGTCCCAGGGGCGCCTCCCTCCATCGCATAGGAAGGCGCGTCCAGCGCCCTCCCCGGGCATGGCTCAGGGGCTCTATTCTGGAGGGCCTCAGGCCTTGCCAGCATCACGAGGGAGGCGCTTGGGCACCACTTGGAGGTGTGCCACGCGACACGTTTTCCTCAGGAGAACGCAGGGCAAGGGGTGCCCACCGCTCAGGAGTTCATCGCCAAGACCACACAGGAACTGCAAGACGCAAGAACCATGCGCGGCGATAGCCGCTCACAGGGCACGCCTCACCACCCAGGCGAGGGTGCTGAGCTGCACGTCTGCATCGACATCCCAGGGCTCAACAGGGCCGCGTCTCAGGAGCGCTTCTGGCCTTCACTTGTGGGCTGTTGCGAGGGCCCGCCACACAGCTACGCTCGCATGCCGTTCGGCTTGCCGAGCGTGGTGTCGGCCTATCAGCATGCCATGCAGCGTGACCTGGCGGCTCAAGAGTCCAGGTAATGCGTCGTCCTGCAGGGAACAGAGACGATATTTAGGGAGCTTCCTGATCCCCCAGAGCCTCCCGAGGCTCAGGGCTCCGGTGGCTCATGAGGAGTCGTTTCTTCGACGCGCGCCTTCAGCAGCACCAACTCTGCTTCGTCTACAGAACCAGGTGACATCTTCCAAGCTCGTTAAGCTGGGAGCGCCCCTTGGGCTGCATTATTCCCAAGCCGTGTGGGTCCGTCCCTACGGCATGTATCCCATTTGCTTATGTCTTTAGCTTACCTTGCTGGGGGCGCCCCTCGGGCTGCATCATCCCCAAGCCGCTTGGGCCGGACCCGGTGGCATGTATCTTCCTGCATTTACCCAAGCTGATTTGCCTTCCCTGCTTAACCTGCGTATGGTTATCACCTACTCGATCATCGCCTCCCACGGGGCCTCCTCACTGGCACGGCGCTGGTGCATGGGTCCGTCCCTGCCATGTCGACAAATCTGAGCGTAGAGCTCTGGCTCGCGGCACGCCCTGGTTAGGTGACCCTGTTCTTTTGGGGTTTTATTTTTAATTAATACTACTACAAGCATGGAAAGTAAACTAGCTAAATGCTACAACTATTTTGTGTGTGTTTTTCTTAAGGTTTTCCAAACACACAAGAAGAAAGCTTAAAAAGAAATTAAACTAGCATGGATGATACAATGAAAAAGTATGAGCACCGACAACTGGAATGAGTGTGTGAACATGAATGTAATGTCGGGGAGAACTACGTACTCCCCCAAGCTTAGGATTTTGGCCTAAGTTGGTCTATTCCCATGGAGCAAATCTACCCTCTCCGGTGTACTAAGGAGGATCCTCAGGGTGCCACTGGTTAGTGATCTCCTCCGGATCTAACTGATAAACAGACTGACGGTGAGGACCAAGTGGTGGCTCCGGCTCTGGAGCTGATGTCAGGCTCTGGTATGCCTGAACAGCCTCCGGCAAAACAAGGTACATGCCTGAAAATATGTTGAACAAAGAGGGAGCAGGCAAGGTAATAGTCTCAAAGTAATTCTTATCAAATATCAGTCTATAGTTAAGCATCTTCTTCTTATTCTTAACAATAAAATCATGTCCTACCATACTCTTATAATCTAGAAAAATATGAGGCAACAACTTTTCCTCTTTCTCATAATTCCTAATAGGTATATTAAAGTGTGCAGCAAGGCGCGAGGCGAAGATGCCTCCTAAGAAGGGACCCTTTGTACGGTTCAGATTTAACCGTTTAGCAACAATATTGCCTAAACTAAAAGTGGTATCACGAAACAAAGCATGGCGCAAAATAACAATATGGGGCACTAAGATTTCCATAGTTCCCGCGACCAATTAAGCATCTACTAGCAAATATTGCGAAGTAACGTAGGACATGAAAATGTATGCTAGTAATTCTTGCATCGGAAACCTTCCTTGTTTCCCTACAGCAATCATATCAATAAATCCTTCCACATCATTACGATGTGGTTCCTCTATGCTTCCCTCAAAGGGTATCCTACAAACCCGGCAAAAATCATAAAGTGACATATCCTATGCTCATCATATAAATAAAATTCCACCGAAGGTGGCGATCTTCTAGCATGGAAATGAAAATTTTGCACAAAAATATTGGTTAGTAGGAGATACTGTTCACGCTGGTTGTGGAGGAAGTCGGTGAGGCCTGCATTCTCAGCCAAATAATAAAAATCTTCATAAATCCCGACTTCTCTCAAGAACTCATCACAAGGCCATGCACATGGCCGAACCTCCACAGTACGAGGGAGATCATACTTAGGCTTCTTATTCTCTTCACTTTGCTTATCCTTCGAGCTTTGGCTCGATGAGCCCCTCAAAAATCTCTTCATCTTTTTCTGAATTTTTTTGAAATTTTTAGTAACTTAAAATAAAAGTGAACCAAACTCAACAAAATTGATAGCAACTACTCCTACAAGTGTCTAAAGGCTATATCATGCATTAAAACTACTTTTGACCACATAAATTTGACATGCAAGCTCAAGAACAGGGTCACCTAAGCAGCAAAAATTTGCAATAAATAAAGCACTAGAACAAAAACTAATTGGACCATTGGAGGAGTCACATACTGAAGAACAATCCCCCAAAGCAGTTTTGTGAATGGAGCTTTGACCAAGGAGATCGAAAATGACAGCAAGATGAGCTGGTGGGTAATTTTTTCTAAAGGAAGACGAAGTGTTTGGGTGCAAGAATAAGTGGAGGGGACCCACATGGGGTCCACGAGGCAGGGGGTGCACCCAAGGGGTAGGGTGCGCTCTCCATCCTCGTGGGCACACGGTGGGTCCCCCTGATGTGTTCACAGTGCCAATAATTCTTAAATATTCTAGAAAAAATCAAATTAAATTTTTAGGGCATTTGGAGAACTTTTATTTTTGGGGTATTTCTTATTGCAAGGGTAATTCAAAAAACAGACCGAAAATACTATTATTGCTTTATTTAGACTAAATAACAGAAAATAAAAAGAGGGTACAGAAGGTTGTGCTTTCTAACTTCATCCATCTCATGCTCATCAAAAGGAATCCACTAACAAGGTTGGTCAAGTCTTGTTAACAAACTCATTCCGAATCACATGAAACCGGAGAAATTTCGAATAACACTAGGTCACCTCAACTGGGATATGCACATCCCCAATAATAAGAATATCATATTTCTTCTTGACAGTAGGAAGAGGAAATTCAAAACCTCCAATAGTAATTTTTGGAATTTTCCAATAAAATTGATACTGTGGACTTGAGGTTGTTTCCTCGGAAAGTGTACCGTATGCTCATTACCATTAACATGAAAAGTGACATTGCCTTTGTTGCAATAAATAACACCCCCTGCAGTATTCAAAAAGGGTCTTCCAAGAATAATGGACATACTATCGTCCTCGGGAATATCGAGAATAACAAAGTCCATTAAGATAGTAACGTTTGCAACCACAACAGGCACATCCTCACAAATACCGACAGGTATAGTAGTTGATTTATCAGCCATTTGCAAAGATATTTCAGTAGGTGTCAACTTATTCAAATCAAGTCTACGATATAAAGAGAGAGGCATAGCACTAACACCGGCTCCAAGATCACATAAAAGCAATTTTAACATAGTTTCTTTTAACAGAGCATGGTATAGTTGGTACTCCTGGATCTCCAAGTTTCTTTGGTATTCCACCCTTAAAAGTATAATTAGCAAGCATGGTGGAAATTTTAGCTTCTGGTATATTTCTTTTATTAGTAACAATATCCTTCATGTACTTAGCATAAGGATTCATTTTAAGCATATTAGTAAAATGCATATGCAAAAAGATAGGTCTAATCATTTCAGCAAAGCGCTCAAAATCCTCATCATCCTTTTTCTTGGATGGTTTAGGAGGAAAAGGCATGGGTTTCTGAACCCATGGTTCTCTTTCTTTACCGTGCGTCCTAGCAACAAATTCTCTCTTATCATAACATTGATTCTTTGATTGTGGGTTATCAAGATCAACAGCAGGTTCAATTTCTACATCATTGTCATTGCTAGGTTGAGCATCAACATGAACATCATCATTAACATTATCTCTAGGTTCATGTTCATTACCAGATTGTGTTTCAACATCAGAAATAGAAATATCATTGGGATTCTCAGGTGTGTCTTCAACAGGTTCACTAGAAGCATGCAAAGTCCTATCATTTTTCTTTTTCTTCCTTTTAGAAGGACTAGGTGCATCAACATTAGTTCTCTAAGAATCTTGCTCAATTCTCTTAGGGTGTCCCTCAGGATACAAAGGTTCCTGCATTTTACCCCGTATAGTCATAACTCTAACATCATTATCATTTTTCTTATTATTTAATTCACTGAGCAAATCATTCTGAGCTTTAAGTACTTGTTCTACTTGAGTGGTAACCATAGAAGCATGTTTACTAATAAGTTTAAGTTCACCTTTAACTCTAGACATATAATCACTCAAGAGTTCAATCATAAAAGCATTATGTTTCAATTGTCTACCAACATAAGCATTGAAGTTTTCTTGTTTAACAATAAAATTATCAAACTCATATAAGCATTGGCTAGCAGACTTATAACGAGGAATATCACCTTCATCAAATCTATAGAAAGAATTTACCTTTACTACCTGTGTTGGGTTATTAAGACCATGTATTTCTTCAATAGGTGGTAAATTCTTAACATCTTCAACTTTAATACCTTTTTCTTTCATAGATTTCTTTGCCTCTTGCATATCTTCAGGACTGAGAAATAGAATATCCCTTTTCTTCGGAGTTGGCTTAGGAGTTGGTTCAGGAAGTGTCCAATCATTTTCATTACTCAACATATTATTCAATAGCAATTCAGCTTGATCAACAGTTCTTTCCTTGAAAACACAACCAACACAACTATCCAGGTGGTCTCTGGAAGCATCGGTTAGTCCATTATAAAAGATATCAAGTACTTCATTTTTCTTGAGAGGATGATCAGGCAAAGCATTAAGTAATTGGAGAAGCCTCCCCCAAGCTTGTGGGAGATTCTCTTATTCAATTTGCACAAAATTATATATTCCCTTAAGGCAGCTTCTTTCTTATGAGCGAGGAAATATTTAGCAGAAAAGTAATAAATCATATCCTGGGGACTACGCACACAACCAGGATCAAGAGAATTAAACCATGTTTTAGCATCATCCTTTAATGAGAATGGAGACAACTTAAGGATAAAGTAATAACGAGTTTTCTCATCATTAGTGAATAGGGTGGCTATATCATTTAATTTAGTAAGATGTGCCACAACAGTTTTAGATTCATAGCCATAAAAAGGATCAGATTCAACCAAAGTAATTAACTCAGGATCGACAGAGAAATCATTATCCTTATCGGAGATTAAGATAGGTGAAGTAGCAGGAGCACGGTCATATTTCATTCTAGCATTTAAAGATTTTTCTTTAAGCTTAGCTAATAATTTCTTAAGATCAGATCTATCATTACAAGGTAAAAAGTCTCGAGCAGTTTCTTGATCCATAACATAACCCTCAGGCACAACTGGCAATTCATATCTAGGGGAAGAATCTTCATCATCACTTTCATCAATATTATCTGTTTCAATAATTTCATTCTCTCTATCCCTAGCAAGTTGTTCATCAAGAAATTCACCTAGTGGCACAGTATTATCAAGCATAGAAGTAGTTTCATCATAAGTATCATGCAAAGCAGAAGTGGCATCATCAATAACATGTGACATATCGGAATGAATAGCAGGAGTAGGTGTCGCAAGTTTACTCAAAACAGATGGTGAATCAAGTGCAGAGCTAGACGACAGTTCCTTAGAGCATCTCCAACAGGCTCCGATCACGCCGCGTGCAAAAATCAAATATGCCGCGCGCGCATCGCCTGATTTGGCGCGGCGCGCAGCGCTGGCTCCAGCAGCCGCGCTAAAATGCAGCACGCGCGCCGCTCCAGCAGCGCGCCAAAATGCAGCGCGCACGACTCACACAAACAACATATGCATTCGAAAACAGAAGCAAAAATATCAAAACAAACAAAAATAAATAGTTCAATTTCGTTAATTACAACTCAAACAAACAGTTTTTATCGTTCAATACAACAAATAGTGCAATTAAACACAACAAATAGTTCAACAATACAATAACAAACGCACAAATCATGATGCTCTTTGTTGTCCATTCCATGCCCACCACTCCTCAATGAGATCCTTCTGAAGATCATGATGCGCTGCGGGACATCGAATGGCATGATAGGAGGCAACAAACCGGGCCACCCTTTCAGCCCTCTGTCGCACTCGCACGGGATGTCCCAAGAGCTCATACTGAGAGTAGTCTACATCTTGGCCACACTCATTCTCGATGATCATGTTGTGCATGATCACACAAGCGTGCATTATTTACCAAAGCATCTTTTGATCCCAAAATCTAGCCGGTCCTCTCACAATATTAAATTGGGCTTGCAAAATCCCAAAAGCTCTCTCCACATCTTTTCTAGACGCCGCCTGAGCATTGTGGAAATCAAGATTTTTCTTACCTTCTGGCTTTTTCAACGGCTTGAAAAATGTTTGCCACTTTGGATAGATGCCATCCTCTAGATAATAGCCATAGTTGTATGTATGGCCATTTGCTACAAACTGCACCGGTGGCAACTCCCCATTTGCAATCTTACTCATCAGTGGTGACCGGTTGACAACATTGATGTCATTCAAAGATCCAGGCATTCCAAAGAATGCATGCCAAATCCAAGTCTCTTGATCGGCCACCGCTTCAAGGATTATAGTGGAACCCTTTTTTTTGGCCGTGGAATTGCCCATGTCATGCCTTTCGACAATTCTTACAAGTCCAATGCATGCAATCTATTGAGCCAAGCATGCCAGGAAAACCGCGAGCTTTGTTCATCGCTAAAAGCCTTGCGATGTCTTCAGCGTTGGGAGATCTCAAATACTCCTCGCCAAACACTTGCACAATTCCGACTGCGAAGCGCTTGACACACATGATGGCTTGGCTCTCACCCATAGCCAAGTGATCATCAACTAGATCAGCCGGTATACCGTATGCCAACATACGCAAAGCGGCTGTCACCTTCTGAAAGGTGCTATGCCCGAGCTCTCCGGCGGCATTCCTCCTTTGCTGAAAAAAGCGGTCATGGCTCGCTAGTTTCTCTGCAATGCGCCTGAACAACTCGGTGCTCATCCTAAACCGGCAACGAAAATACGACTCGTGGTATGTGGGATTCTCCACAAAATAATGCCTGATCAATCTGTTGTGGGCATCGATCCTATCCCTCCAAATTTTTTGACGACCCATAACCGAAACACCGTGCTTCGGTTTTTTATTAATATGCATAGCTAGGATCATTGCAAGATCCTCCTCCTCTTCCATATCAAATTCTTCTTCGGAAGAATCATACGAAGAACTCATCTACAATGTTGAATACTATGCTATAAATACAAAACTACAATCAACATGCACGAAATTCATGGCTTTTGAGCAACACATACCTTCTAGGCGTTTTGTCGAACACCTTGCGGGCGCCGAGCGGCAGCGAGCGCACGGGAGCTGTTCGTCGGAGGACTAGCACGCGCGCGGGGCGGCGGGACTAGAGGGGGGCCGGAGAAAGCGCGCGCGGGGCGGGGATAGGCCGGGAAAGCACCGGAACGGTCACCGGGTGGCGCGGTCGGCGGCGGCAGGGCGGCTGGAGGGGGGGTGGGAGGTGCGAGCGAGCGCGCAAGAGTCCAGCGCGCGGGAGCGGGCGCAGCAAATAAGCGGCGCGCAATTGCATTTCAGCCCGCGCGCTGGACTACGTATGCCGCACGCGCGGTTTTCACGCGCCCGCTGGAGCAACTATTCCGGTTGTGCGCGCGCTAAAAGGGGGGATTTTGCGGCGCGACGCTAGTTTGGCACGCCTGTTGGAGATGCTCTTACCTCCCCTCATAGTTGAGGGAAAAATTTTAGTTCTTTCATCTTTCAAGTTCTTCATAGTGATCAGCAGATATAAATCCCAAGTGACTCAAAGAATAGAGCTATGCTCCCTGGCAACGGCGCCAGAAAATAGTCTTGATAACCCACAAGTATAGGGGATTGCAACAATTTTCGAGGTAGAGTATGCAACCCAAATTTACACAAGGGGAGCCAAAGGATATTCTCAAGTATTAGCAGCTGAGTTGTCAATTCAACCACACCTGGAAAACTTAATATCTGCAACAAGGTATTTAGTAGCAAAGTAATATGATAGTAGCGATAACGGTAGCAAAAGTAACAGTATTGGTTTTGTAGTGATTGTAACAGTGGCAACGGAAAAGTAACTAAGCAAAGAAGAATATGTGAAAAGCTCATAGGCAATGGATCAGTGATGGATAATTATGTCGGATGTGATTCCTCATGAAACAGTTATAACATAGGGTGACACAGAACTAGCTCCAGTTCAACAATGTAATGTAGGCATGTATTCCGAATATAGTCATACGTGCTTATGGAAAAGAACTTGCATGGCATCTTTTGTCCTACCCTCCCATGGCAGCGGGGTCCTATTGGAAACTAAGGGATATTAAGGCCTCCTTTGAATAGAGTACCGGAGCAAAGCATTAACACTTAGTGAATACATGAAGTCCTCAAACTACGGTCATCACCGGTAAGTATCCCGATTATTGTCACTTCGGGCTTAACGAATCATAACTCATAATAGGGGACTATAGACTTGCAAGATAGGATCAAGAACACACATATATTCATGAAAACATAATAGGTTCAGATCTGAAATCATGACACTCGGGCCCTAGTGACAAGAATTAAGCATAGCAAAGTCATAGAAACATCAATCTCAGAACATAATGGATACTAGGGATCAAACCCTAACAAAACTAACTCTATTACATGATAAATCCCATCCAACCCATCACCGTCCAGCAAGCCTACGATGGAATTACTCACGCACGGCAGTGTGCATCATGAAATTGGTGATGGAGGAAGGTTGATGATGACAATGGCGACGGATTCTCCTCTCCGGAGCCCTGAACGGACTCCAAACCAGCCCTCCCGAGAGAGATTAGGGCTTGGCGGCGACTCCGTATCGTAAAATGCGATGAATCCTTTTCTCTGTTTTTTTCTCCCCGAACATGAATATAGAGAGTTGGAGTTGAGGTTGGTGGAGCACCAGGGGGCCCACGAGGCAGGGGGGCGCCCCCAGGGGGTAGGCACACCCCACCCTCCTGGACAGGGTGTGGGCCCCCTGGCCTTGATTATTTCGCCAGTATTTTTTATATATTCCAAAAATATTCTCCATTGATTTTCAGGTCATTCCGGGAACTTTTATTTCTGCAAAAAAATAACACCATGGCAATTCTGCTGAAAACAGCGTCAGTCCGGGTTAGTTCTATTCAAATCATGGAAGTTAGAGTCCAAAACAAGGGCAAAAGTGTTTGGAAAAGTAGATACGCTGGAGACATATCATTTACACAAACTGGTGGTGAAAACATGGTACTGCCCACTATTCAACTGCTTTGGATTGCTTTGATAACCAGACTGCTGCTGCTATTGATTCCCCTGATTACTCTGCTGGTTGTAAGCACCTTGGTTACCGTGACCTTGAAACCCGGAACTTGAACCGCCGCCTCCATGACCTAGACCATGAGAACCGGACCCTGATCCGCCGTTCGAGCCATGGTGGCGCTGGATGGACTCCCTAAAGCTTCACATTATGGTGCAATCTTTCAATGAATGAGTAGCCGGCTTCTGATCCGTTCCATGTTTTGGACATGGCTGATTTAACATTGCCTCAAGGTCAAATCCTATCCTCGGAGCCGACTGTCCCTTACGACGCTGGTTATAATTACGTACACCGGTGTTAGCCACAAAATCATCAGCCTTGCGCTTACCGTTGCCGCCCTGATTGGTAGGATTGTACTGTTGTCCCTTAATGTCATTACTCTTCTTTCCCTTTCCTGATCTTTCATCCTCAGAATTGAGGTTCTTGGTACCATCAGAGTCGGCATACTTTACAAGAGCCGCCATTAGCTCCCCCATGTCATTGCAATGACGCTTGAGCCACCCAAGATTCTGCTTGAGTGGAATGAACCGGCAATTTTTCTCCAACATCAGAACCGCCGAACCGATGTTGATATTATCTGAAGAATGTATGATGGTTGATACCCGGTGCACCCAGCTGTTCATTGACTGGCCCTCAGCCTGAAGACAAGAAACCAAATCTACAATCGACATAGGCTGCTTGCACGTGTCTTTGAAATTCTGGATAACCGGGCCTTCAGCTCCACCCATGACCTGATGGAGTTAGCCGACAACCCCTTCAACCAGGTGCGAGCCGTCCCCTCTAACATCATGGTGAAATACTTAGCGTACACAACCTCGCTAACATCCAGCATTTCCATAGCCATCTCATAACTTTCCACCCACGCCTCAGGGGGTTGATCGGCCGTGTAATTAGGCACCTTGCGAGGGCCTTTGAAGTCCTTGGGCAGACACTCGTTTCGTATAGCTGCTATTAGAAACGGCACACCAAACGCCTTGGAAGTCATACCTGCCTCAATTGAAGCTGTCGGGTAAACCGGCACGTGCTGATGAGGGGCCAGTTGAGCCGCCAGCTCAGCATCTCGACGTGCTCTGGCCTGGTCCACGAAATCCTATGCTTTGACTCCATTGCACGCCGGGTCATGTCCGTGAGGTTGGTTATGGAGATGTTCGGTACTTGAGACCACTGGTGAGTCAATGTGCCTGCTGTAGCTCCGGCTTGGTTGAGGGGTCGCATGAATCCGATCACGGCTATAAGAATAAGCCTACTGCTGCACCAAAGCTGTTTGAAGAAGCTCCCCGGCCCTTCGGGTTTCAACCGCCGCTGGAGTTTCACCCTCGTCTGGCAGAGCCGCCAATCGCATAGCTGCAGCAATCATGTTGTCAGCAGGGGTGGAGTAATGATCTGGTGGTGTCATCACATGCTGAGGCAGAGTGTTGTTCATATGCGGCTGGCCGGGCGGTTCAACTATTCGATTCACCACCAGCAGGGGTGTTGAAGAGGTCCCTAGACTCGTAAACCAAGGGCAAACGACTCTGGTGCTTTCTCCTCAAGACTTCGTGTGAAGTGTTCTTATCTACCCTAAGCCGATATGAATCTGCTTGAATCCGCTGCGCTTGGGCGTCCAAAACGGCTTGTTCTGCAGCCATCCTAGCGTTCTCCGACGCTAAGTCTGCTTTAGCTTGTGCTATTCCATCACGCAATTTAGCCACTTCTACCTTCTGTTGCTCCTGGTTTTCTGGGGTTACCTCAACCTCCATCAGAGTCGCCAGAGCATCCAATAGATGTGTTAAGACTTGAGCCGGCGGGCGAGCTGAACCACCAGCCCCAACTGCCATGACCGCAGCTGCACTAGAAGTCATAACCGCGGCGGCTGTCGAGCCAAGAACCGGCTGTGTGCCAGCCATGAAGATCGCCACCCTGTTCGGCGGCTCACGGGGATCCGGAATACTGTCGCCATGGGAACAGCCCCCAAGTCGTCTGTCTTGCAGTTGATACATTGAGTTGGTCTCGCCTGTGGACTCATCATTAGAGCAGATTTCTGTCTCACCGCCATAGATAGAGCCTTCCAACTCAGCCCCATGGGTGAACCCAACAAAGACATGCCTTACGGCGGGTTGAGCCTGGGGGGGTCGTGCACGCTGAGCCGTCTCGATGATGTCAGTTCAGATGTCCGGCTCAGGGCCCAGCTCGCCAATCTTGCCGATGAAGACGTGGATTCCGCCGAAAGGGACCCAGTACCATACTCAATTAAGCCGGCCTCAGGGTCCCAGCCTGCATCGTTGATGTAGAGCTTGCCGCGACGACTCTTGGTCATCCGGCCCACATCGTATCCCTTGAGCCCTTTGAAGCTGCCCTTTAAGAACTCAAAACCACCGTGCGCTGGCCCCACGGTGGGCGCCAACTGTCATGGAAGTGTCACGGCAGATGTCCTCATGGAAGGACTTATTTGTGGAGCCATTGTGACGAGGTTATCTTAAAGGGGTTAAACGGGACAAAGGACACGGAGAGTTTATACTTGTTCGGCCCCTTCTGGTGAAGGTAAAGGCCTACTCCAGTTTGAGGTGGTATTGCTAGGGTTTCGATTACCAGGGAGCAAACACGCTTTGCTTGGCTTTCGACTTGTTGTTTTCTTGCCCTAAGCCGCTGCCGGGTCATCCCCTTATATACAGAGGTTGACGCCCTGCGGCCTACAAAGTCCGGGCCGGCTCATACAACGTGTCCGGCTCGGTGACTTATCTTACATGACTTACATTACAAGTCTACATGTACATGGCGGTTTACACTTTACGGGCCGTAAGCCGCCTCTGGGTTTAGGCCTTTTACTAAGCCTATCTATGAACCTCCATCGTTAATATCCTATTGGGCTTTATCTAGATGAACCGCCATAGGGATGACCCGGCCCCTCCTGGGCGGGTCATATCTGATAGTCATATCCCCAACAGTCACCAAATCACATAACTCATATAATACAAAATCGTCATCGAACGTTAAGTGTGCGGACCCTACGGGTTCGAGAACTATGTAGACATGACCGAGACACCTCTCCGGTCAATAACCAACAGCGGAACCCGGATGCTCATATTGTCTCCGACATATTCTACAAAGATCTTTATTGGTCGAACCATAATGACAACATACGTTATTCCCTTTGTCATCGGTATGTTACTTGCCCGAGATTCGATCGTTGGTATCTTCATACCTAGTTCAATCTCATTACAAGAAAGTCTCTTTAATCGATCTGTAATACATCATCCCGCAACTAACTCATTAGTCACATTGCTTGCAAGGCTTCTTATGATGGGTATTACCGAGAGGGCCCAGAGATACCTCTCCGATACTCGGAGTGGAAAATCCTAATCTCAATCTATGCCAACCCAACAAACACCTTCAAAGATACCTGTAAAGCATCCTTATAATCACCCAGTTATGTTTTGACGTTTGATAACAGACAAGGTATTCCTCCGGTGTCCGGGAGTTGCATAATCTCATAGTCAAAGGAGTGTGTATATGACATGAAGAAAGCAATAGCAATAAAACTAAACGATCAACATGCTAAGCTAACAGATGGGTCTTATCCATCACATCATTCTCCTAATGATGTGATCCCGTTATCAAATGACAACTCATGTCCATGGTTAGGAAACCTTAACCATCTTTGGTCAACGAGCTAGTCAAGTAAAGGCTCACTAGGGATTCAGTGTTTTGTCTATGTATTCACACATGTATTAAGGTTTCCGGTCAATACAATTCTAGCATGAATAATAAATATTTATGATGATATAAGGAAATATAAAATAACAACTTTATTATTGCCTCTAGGGCATATTTCCTTCAGTTGTTGGTGTCGTTGTTCACTTGTGGAGGTGGAGAAGGAGGTCGAGGTGGATCATCTTGTTGTACTTCCTCATTTCCTTTGTCTTGACATGTTCCACTTGTGGATGCCTCCATGTCAACTTGTGTTTCACCTTGATGTGAAGTTGAGTCTTCCACTTTAATGGATGAACTGCTCTCCTTCACCTATGTTGGATGGATTTTGCCAATAGACAAGTCTTGAATTGCTTCCGAAGGATCTTTCTCTCCTACATCAATTGGCAATTGCTCTACTTGCGAGCCGCTAGATTCATCAAACTTCACATCTACCTTCTCTTCAACTTTTGAGTGAAGTTGTTATAGACATGGTATGTGTGAGAGTTCGATTTGTAACCGAGTCGGTGATGTCTACTACACAATTTATTCTTGTAGACTCGTGTTGGGCGTCCAAGCGCAGAGTTTTTTAGGATAGTAGCAATTTTCCCTCAAGTGGATGACCTAAGGTTTATCGATCCGTGGGAGGTGTAGGGTGAAGATGGTCTCTCTCAAACAACCCTGCAACCAAATAATAAAAAGTCTCTTGTGTCCCCAACACACCAAATACAATGGTAATTTTTATTGGTGCACTAGTTCGGCGAAGAGATGGTGATACACGCATAGCAATGATAGTAGATATTGATTTTTGTAGTAGGAACAATACAAAATAGCAAGGTAGAAATTGATAAAATGGAGCACAAACAGTATTGCAATGCTTGAAAATGAGGCCTAGGGTCCGTACTTTCGCTAGTGCAATCTCTCAGCAATGCTAATATAATTGGATCATATAACCATCCCTCAACACGCGACGAAGAATCACTCCAAAGTTCTTATCTAGCAGAGAACATAAGAATAAATTGTTTGTAGGCTACAAAACCACCTCAAAGTTATCCTTTCCGATCGATCTATCTAAGAGTTCGTACTAAAATAACACAAAGTTATCCTTTACCACCGATCTATCCAAGAGTTCGTACTAAAATAACACCATATGATACACATCAACCAACTCTAGTGTCACCTAGATACTCCAATGTCACTATGAGTATCTGTGAGTTAATTATACAATATATATCAAACAATTTTAGATTCATAATATACTCAATCCAACACAAAGAACCTCAAAGAGTGCCCCAAGATTTCTATCGGAGAAACAAGGACGATAAACGTGCATCAACCCCTATGCATAAATTACCCCAATGTCACCTCGGGAATCCACGAGTCGAGTGCCAAAACATATATGAAGTTTATCAATATGATACCCCATTGTCACCATGGGTATTCATAGCAAGATATAGATCAAGTGCTCTCAAATCCATAAAAGTACTCAATCCGATAAAACGAAATCTCAAAGGGAAAACCCAGTTCATCACAACAAGATAGAGGGGTAGATACATCATATGATCCAACTATATTAACAAATATCGCGATACATCAAGATCGTGTCAAATCAAGAACACGAGAGAGAGAGAGATTAAACACATAGCTACAGGTACAAACCCTCAGCCTCGAGGGTGGACTACTCCCTCGTCATCATGGTGGTCGTCGGGATGATGAAGATGGCCACTGGTGATAATTTCCCCCTTGATGACCCACAAGTATAGGGGATCTATCTTAGTCCTTTCGATAATTAAGAGTGTCAAACCCAACGAGGAGCAGAAGGAAATGACAAGCAATTTCAGTAAGGTATTCTCTGCAAGCACTAAAATTATCGGTAACAGGTAGTTTGGTAATAAGGTAATTTGTAATGGGTAACAAGTAACAAAAGTAAACAAGGTGCAGCAAGGTGGCCCAATCCTTTCTGTCTCAAAGGACAAGCCTGGACAAACTCTTATATAAGGGAAAGCGCTCCCGAGGACACATGGGAATTATCATCAAGCTAGTTTTCATCATGCTCATATGATTCACGCCCGTTACTTTGATAATTTGTTATGTGGGTGGACCGGTGCTTGGGTACTGCCCTTCCTTGGACAAGCATCCCTCTTATGATTAATCCCCCCCCTCCGCAAGCATCCGCAACTACGAAAGAAGAATTAAGGTAAACCTAACCATAGCATGAAACATATGGATCCAAATCAGCCCCTTACGAAGCAACGCATAAACTAGGGTTTAAGCTTCTGTCACTCTAGCAACCCATCATCTACTTATTACTTCCCAATGCCTTCCCCTAGGCCCAAACAATGGTGAAGTGTCATGTAGTCAACGTTCACATAACACCACTAGAGGAAAGACAACATACATGTCATCAAAATATCGAACGAATACCAAATTCACATGACTACTTATAACAAGACTTCTCCCATGTCCTCAGGAACAAACGTAACTACTCACAAATCATATTCATGTTCATAATCAGAGGGGTATTAATGTGCATAAAGGATCTGAACATATAATCTTCCACCGAATAAACCCACTAGCATCAACTACAAGGAGTAATCAACACTACTAGCAACCCACAGGTACCAATCTGAGGTTTTGAGACAAAGGTCGGATACAAGAGATGAACTAGGTTTTGAGAGGAGATGGTGTTGGTGAAGATGTTGATGGAGATTGACCCCCTCGTGATGAGAGGATTGATGGTGATGATGATGGTGAAGATTTCCCCCTCCCAGAGGGATGTTTCCCTGACAGAACAGCTCCGCCGGAGCCCTAGATTGGCTCCACCAAGGTTCCGCCTCGAGACTGTGGCATTTCGTCCCGAAAGCTTCCTTCCATTTTTTCCAAATAAAAAGACACCTTATACCAGAAGATGGGCATCGGGGGGCTTCCAGGTGGCCCACGAGGCAGGGGCACGCCCAGGGGGTAGGGCGCGCCCTCCACCCTCGTGGACAGTGGGTGGCCCCCCTCTGGTGCTTCGCCCAATATTTTTAATATATTCCAAAACTGACTTTCGTGGAGTTTCATGACTTTTGGAGTTGTGCAGAATAGGTCTCTAATATTTGCTCCTTTTCCAGCCCAGAATTCCAGCGGTCGGCATTCTCGCTATTCATGTAAACCTTGTAAAATAAGAGAGAAAAGGCATAAGTATTGTGACATAATGTGTAATTACATCCCATAATGCAATAAATATCGATATGAAAGCATGATACAAAATGGACGTATCAACTCCCCCAAGTCGATATCGAAAAATATGTCCACATGTTTAGAGATAGAGGTGTTGATAAAATAAAATACGGACATGAGGTCATCATGATTATTCTTAGAATAGCAACATATATATATATATATATTCATACAATTTCTTATGTTGAAGTAACAATCTATTCACAATGTAAAGTATGAATCAGAAACTTCATTGAAAAACTAGCAAACTATAATCTCAGGCATTGAAGCAATTGCAATTTATCATAACATCGGAAAGAGTCAATATAAGAGCTTTTCAGCAAGTCCACATACTCAACTATCATTTAGTCTTTCACAATTAACAACACTCACGCAATACTTATGGGTATGAAGTTTTAATCGGACACAGAGAATGATAGGGGCTTATAGTTTTTCCTCCCAACCTTTTACCTCAAGGGTAACGTCAACAATAATGCTTTATGAAAAACCACATCCAATTGGATATATATATCAGGATCTTTCCAACACATAGTGCTTGCCAAAGGATAAAGTGTAAAAAGGAAAGCTGAAGATCACCATGACTTTTGTATAAGGTATAAGACAAAAATAAAAGATAGGCTCTTTGGAGAGGGAAGCAGAGGTTGTCATGTGCTTTTATGGTTGGATGCACAAAATCTCAATGCAAAAGAACGTCACTTTATATTGCCACTTGTGATAGGGACCTTTATTATGCAGTCTGTCGCTTTTATTTCTTCCATATCACAAGCTCGTATAAAGCTTATTTTCTCCACACTAATAGATCATACATATTTCGAGAGCAATTTTTATTGCTTGCAACAATGACAACTTACTGGAAGGATCTTACTCAATCCATAGGTAGATATGGTGGACTCTCATGGAAAAATTGGGTTTAAGGATATTTGGAAGCGCAATTAGTATCTCTACTTGCTGCAAAGAATTTGGCTAGCATGAGGGGGAAAGGCAAGCTCAACATGTTGGATGATCCATGACAATATAATTTATTTCGGATATAAGAAAACATAACCCATTACGTTGTCTTCCTTGTCCAACATCAACCTTTTAGCATGTAATATTTTAATGAGTGCTCACAATCATAAAAGGTGTCCAAGATAGTATATTTATATGTGAAAACCTCTCTTTCATTCTTACTTCCTATTAATTGCAACGATGACCAAAACTATGTTTTTCAAATCTCAACAACTTTTATTCATCATACTCTTTATATGTGAAGTCATTACTCTCCATAAGATCAATATGGTCTCTTTATTTATTTTTATTATTTCATTTTTCTTTTATTCCCTCAAGATCATAGCAAGATAACCAAGCCCTCTACTCAAGACTAATCTTTATTATATATAGCTCATAGACTCGATTACATAGATAAGGATCAACACAAAAACTCAAAGCTAGATCGTACTAAACTTTATTCTACTAGATCAAGATATAACCAAAAGGATCAAACTAAGAAAAACGGTAAAGATAGAAGTGTGATGGTGATACGATACCGGGGCACCTCCCCCAAGCTTGGCAGTTGCCAAGGGGAGTGCCCATACCCGTGTATTTATGTCTCTTTCTTCGGAGGTTGTGATGATGGAGTTGTTGATGGTGTAGGCTTGTCATCCATCTTCCAAGGCATAGGCTCACCATCATAGAAGGATGATCGAGTCTCCGGGATCCTCAAATCTGCAGCCAAACTCATCCTCTTGAATCTATATTCATACTCATAGTTTTGGTTTTGTAGGTCAGAGATCTGGGCTTGGAGGTGCTCGATTTTCTCGTGAAGCTTGAAGATGGTCTCCCCAATGTTCTTGGCATCCATCTTGTGGGTGTTGCTCTGCGATCATCATGTGATTGGCGTTGAGTCTGTGTTCCACCATCCCCTGGCACTTTAAAACTTGTTGCTCCATTGCTTCAAGTCTTGTCTGCACGCTTCCGGTCCTACTTGGTCCCTCAATATCGTGGATGTGCAGCACCCCCTCACGCATCTCAATGGTTTGAGGGGGTTGCAGCACCTCCGCGAGGTAGGGGTTGATAACTGAGGGAGTCCTGGATTAGGGGGTATCCGGACAACCGGATTATATCCTTTGGCCAGACTGTTGGACTATGGAGATACAAGATTGAAGACCCATGTCCGGATGGGACTCTCCTTAGCGTGGAAGGCAAGCTTGGCAATACGGATATGTAGATCTCCTCCCTTGTAACCAACTCTGTGTAACCCTATCCCCCTCCGGTGTCTATATAAACCGGAGGATTTTAGTCCGTAAGACAAGATACAATCATACCATAGGCTAGCTTCTAGGGTTTAGCCTCTCGATCTCGTGGTAGATCAACTCTTGTACTACTCATATTATCAAGAATAATCAAGCAGGACGTAGGGTTTTACCTCCATCAAGAGGGCCCGAACCTGGGTAAAACATCATGTCCCCTGCCTCATGTTACCATCCGCCTTAGACGCACAGTTCGGGACCCCCTACCCGAGATCCGCCGGTTTTGACACCGACATTGATGCTTTCATTGAGAGTTCCACTGTGTCGTCGTTGTAAGGAAGGATGCCTTGTCTCGTTGTCAAAAACAACATTACTGTCGGGGGAGCCCTGGCTGTCGGCGAAACTCTCCGGCTAGGAAGTTTCATTATGACCGCCTGTTCGGCCGCTGCACCGACGATGACTTCTCGGGTCATCAAAAACAGCCTCCATGTCGGCTCGGAATTTGCCGAGCAGATGGATCCAATGGAGCTCTCTTCCCTAAACGAGCTCTTAGATCGTATCGCCGACTTGGGAGTCGCTACAGACTATGATCGGATTGGGCTTAAACCAGATCAAAGGGAGATTAACTCTCCACCGATCACCCATCATATTGCGGTGGTGGAGGAACAATGCGGCGATTCTTCCTCTATCTTGAGGACTAACTATGTCTGGATTCCTGAACTCTCCGTGCCGGACACCCGTTTACGGGAGGACATCACCCAAGCCCTGAACCTAGAGTTAGGTAGCGGGCCAGACTTATCGGGCAACATCCCGGAATCCAAACTTCCAAGATCGAAAACTCCTCGGCCCCTGGGTCTCAGATCGGGTAGGGGTTCGGACTCAAATCTACCCACCCACCCAGACATAAACGATCTTTCCCACATCAGGCAAGAGCCCCATGAAACAGTACATCATTATTGGGCCAGATTCCTCCTTGTGATGAACAAGGTTAAGGACTGTCGCGAGGAAGACGCAGTCTCATTTTTCTGCAATAATTGCATGGACAAGGGAATCCTTAACGCCTTAAGTTGCCGTGACATATCACGCTTCGCTGACTTGGCATCCATAGTACGAAACTACTATGCGATGGAAAGCGCCTAGAAAACTGAAATGAAATTTTGGGATAATCTGGCTCGGAATATACACCCAGTCCGAAGTAAAAGGGTGCACTATCATAAGACACCCGAGTTAGTTACAAAGAAACAAAAACCCTCTACAGGGCATGGAACCGTATTGGAGGGATGGCTCAACGGCCCCTGCAAAATTCATAGTACAGCGGATACCACACCAACACACAGCCTTAGAGCATGTTGGGTACTCCGGCAGGTGGCCAAAAGTGGTGAGGATCTGCTCATCCCAAATACCACAGAGCATCATCCCGTGGATAACAATACAGTATTAACAGTCTTCAAAACCATCGCATCAAATAATAGGCGCAAGCGAACACTCTGCAGCCTCGCCGAAATCTGCCACATGGCAGCAATGAATCCATGGAGTGACACAGCTATTACCTTCAATGCCAGTGACGAACCTAAATTCCGAACAGCCCGAGCACCAGCTGCACTGGTCCTCAGTCCAATTGTGGATGGCTTTCGACTCACCAAAGTACTCATGGACGGCGGCCGTGGATTGAACCTCATCTATGAGGAAACTCTTCAAAAATGGAAATAGACTGGAACTGCATTGAGCAAAGCAGCACAACCTTCAGAGGAATCATCCCCAGTTGGGAAGCACGCTGTGCCGGGAAAATCACACTAGATGTGGTCTTCGGCACACCGGAGAACTATAGGTCCGAAGAAATTACATTCCAAGTGGCCCCGTTCAGTAGTGGATACCACGCCCTTTTAGGACGGGAGGCGTTCACGATCTTCCAAGCCATACCCCATTATGGGTACATGAAGCTCAAAATGCCTGGGCCCAACGAAATCATCACTCTCGCTAGTGATCCGGACATAGCACTCCGCGCCGAAAACAAAACAGCCGCATTGGCCCTCGAGGCATTGTCCGAAGCCCTTTTGGCCGAGGAGTTAACTGCGCTACACTCCACAGTGGACAGGGACGACATGTTACTCGACAAGTGATCCAAGTCCACCTCTTTTAAACCAGCGGACGAAATAGTCAAATTCCAAGTCCACCCAACGGACCCTACAAAAACAGCCTCCATCGGGGCACAGCTAAACCCCGCCGTGGACACCGCACTACGAGAGTTCCTGTGCGAGAGCTGGGACATATTCGCCTGGGACCCCTCAGACATGCCAGGAATCCCACGCGGGCTGGCCGAGCACAGCCTCAATATTCTAAAGGGATTCAAGCCGGTCAAGCAAACTCTTCGGCGTTTCTCTTAACCTAAGAGACAAGCTATGGGAGAAGAACTAGCCAAGTTATTAGAGGCCGGATTCATTAGAGAAATAAAACACCAGGACTGGCTAGCAAACCTGGTGATGGTACCAAAGAAGGACAAATCCTGGCGCCTGTGTGTCGATTTTAAGGACCTCAACAAGGCCTTCCCAAAGGATCCCTTCCCCCTCCCCCGCATTGATCAAATTATCGATGCTACCGCAGGACACGAGTCATTGTGTTTCCTCGACGCATACTCCGGCTACCACCAAATCAAGATGGCGGAGTCCGACCAAGCCGCAACGGCATTTATCACACCATACGGCCCCTTCTGTTTCAACACAATGCCTTTCGGGATCAAAAACGCCGGCGCAACATATCAGCGCATGATTCAGACATGTGTGGAGAAACAGATCGGCAAAATAGTAGAGGCATACGTAGATGATGTGGTCGTCAAAACCAAGCACGTCGACTCTCTAATAGACGACTTGAGGATCACATTTGACAACCTCCGAAAATACGACATCAAGTTCAATCCGGAAAAATGCATTTTCGGCGTACCAGCCGGAAAGCTCCTGGGCTTCATTGTCTCCAGTAGAGGAATTGAAGCTAATCCGGCCAAAATCCAAGCTCTGTCACAGTTGGCTACCCCAACAGACCTCAAACAAATCCATAAATTAACTGGATGTGTGGCGGCTCTAAGCTGCTTTATCTCCCGCTTAGGAGAAAAGGCAGTACCCCTTTATCGCCTCCATCGGCGCACCGAACACTTTGAGTGGACGGACGCAGCCACAGCCGGATTGGAAGAAAGAAAAGCCATACTGGAAACCAACCCAATCCTGGCCGCGCCAAACATCGGCGAACCAATGTTGTTGTACATTGCGGCAACTCATCAGGTTGTAAGCGCAGTGCTTGGCATCGAACGAGAAGCGGACGGACATAAATTCCCCCTTCAAAAGCCGGTATATTATGTGTCCACTGTCCTCACTCCATGCAAGTCACGGTACCCACATTATCAAAAGATAGCCTATGCGGTATTCATGGCATCCCGAAAGCTGTGACACTACTTTCAAGAGTGTTCGATTACAGTAGCCTCGGAAGTGTCACTTAATGATATTATAAACAACCGCGACGCCACGGGCCGGATCGCTAAATGGGCCCTTGAGCTCCTCCCGTTCGACATAACATACAAACCCCGGCGAGCCATTAAATCACAAGTATTGGCCGACTTTGTCGCCAAATGGACGGAAGCCGAACTACCTAAAGAGTACGGCGCATACTCCAATTGGATCATGCACTTTGACGGCTCCAAAATGCTGGCTGGTCTGGGGGCTGGCGTCGTCCTGACGTCCCCAACCGGAGATACAGTCCAATACGTACTGCAGATACTGTATATAGACTCCAACAATGCAGTCGAATACGAAGCCCTGTTACATGGTCTTCGGATGGCAGTTTCCATGGGCATTGAACGCCTGGAGGTGCATGGGGATTCGAACCTCGTAATATCCCAAATAAATGGAGACTTCGATGCCAAGGATCCGAAGATGGTGGCCTATCGAAACGCCGTCCTAAAGATGTCAGCTCGGTTCGAGGGGCTCGAATTTCACCATGTGGCTCGGGAAAACAATCAGGCGGCGGATATCCTCGCCCGCATCGGTGCAAAACGCGATGCGATCCCCCAACATCTTTTTCGAGAGGTTGTTTAAGCCATCCGTGGTATGGGAAGGGGACACCGGTAACAATAGTCCGGACCCGGCCAAAATACCCGATACCGAACACTCTGACATAATCGGAGGCTCTACCACCAAAATAACACCTTCATCCCTCGTAATAATGGCCATCATCTCCCCGTGGACAGAACCATTCCTGGCCTACCTAACTAGGCAGGAACTTCCGAGGTCCAAAATGAGGCACGCTGCATAGTACGGCGATCTAAAGCCTACAGGGTCCACGAGGGAGAGCTGTATAAAAAAAGTACTACCGGAATCCTTCAAAGGTGCATCTCCGGAGAGGAAGGGCGGAAGCTTTTGGCAGAAATTCACGCCAGACTCGGCATCCACCACGCCGCAGCCCGGGCCTTTGTAAGCTAGGCCTTCCGTACAGGTTTTTATTGGCCGACGGCCCGAGTAAACGCACAGGACTTGGTCCAGCGGTGCGTCGGTTGCCAGCTTTTTGCAAACCAAAGCCACATGCCACCCACCGCCCTCCAAACAATCCCCATTACCTGGCCCTTCGCGGTCTGGGGGCTTGACATGGTTGGACCCCTTAAAGGGGGAACCCATAAGAAAAAATACTTACTGGTCATGGTGGATAAATTCACCAAATGGACAGAAGCCAAACCTGTTAAAACGGCCAAATCCGGACCAGTGATAGACTTCATATCCGGGGTTGTACACCATTATGGCGTCCCCCACAGCATCATCACTGACAACGTGTAGGATCAAGAAGTAGATGTGTCTAGAGGGGGGGGTGATTAGACACTTAATGCTAAAGTTGCAATTTTTAGGCTTTTTGGTTTAAGTGGAGTTTAGGCACAATTTCAACACACACAATACATATCAAGCAAGCATGCAAAGAGTATATGAGCCGCGGAATGTAAAGCATGCAACTTGCAAGAATGTAAAGGGAAGGGTTTGGAGAGATCAAACGCAATTCGAGACACAGATGTTCTTCCCGTGGTTCGGATAGGTGGTGCTATCCTACATCCACGTTGATGGAGACTTCAACCCACGAAGGGTAACGGTTGCGCGAGTCCACATAGTGCTCTACCCAAGGGTAACGGTTGCGCGAGTCCACACAGGGCTCCACCCACGAAGGGTCCACGAAGAAGCAACCACCCACAAAGGGTCCACGAAGAAGCAACCTTGTCTATCCCACCATGGCCATCGCCCACACAGGACTTGCCTCACTAGCGGTAGATCTTCACGAAGTAGGCGATCTCCTTGCCCTTACAAACTCCTTGGTTCAACTCCACAATCTTGTCGGAGGCTCCCAAGTGACACCTAGCCAATCTAGGAGACACCACTCTCCAAGAAGTAACAAATGGTGTGTAGGTAATGAACTCCTTGCTCTTGTGCTTCAAATGATAGTCTCCCCAACACTCAACTCTCTCTCATAGGATTTGGATTTGGTGGAAAGAAGATTTGAGTGGAAAGCAACTTGGGAAAGGCTAGAGATCAAGATTCATATGGTAGGAATGGAATATCTTGGTCTCAACACATGAGTAGGTGGTTCTCTCTCAGAACATATGAGTTGGAATGGTGTATGCGTTCTGATGGCTCTCTCATCGAATGAGAAGAAGGTGGAGGGGTATATATAGCCTCCACACAAAATCCAACCGTTACACAGTTTTCCAATCTCGGTGGGACCGAATCAATAAACTCGGTCGGACCGAAAATGTAAACCTAGTGACCGTTAGAGATTTTCGGTGGGACTGACATGCAACTCGGTAGGACCGATATGGTTAGGGTTTGGGCATAACGTAATCTCGGTGATACCGATTACACAAACTCGGTGAGACCGAATTTGGTAATTAGCTAACCAGAGAGTTGGTCAGGCAAACTCGGTGGGACCGATTTGCTCTTTCAGTGAGACCGAGTGGAACTCGGTGAGACCGAAAAGTTACAAAGGGGAAACACTGAGTTTACATTGCAATCTCGGTGGGACCAATTCGCTCTTTCGGTGAGACCGAAAAGTTACGAAAGGGAAACAGAGAGTTTGCAACCCCATCTCGGTGAGACCGAGATCCTTATTGGTAGAACCGAATTGCTAGGGTTTTGGCAGTGGCTAATGACAAGTGAAACTCGGTGGCGCCGGATAGGAAGAATCGGTAAGACCAAGTTTGGCTTAGGGTTTAGGTCATATGTGGATATGGGAAAGTAGTTGAGGGTTTTGGAGCATATCACTAAGAACATGAAGCAAGAGGCTCATTAAGCAACACCTCATCCCTCCTTTATAGTATTGGCTTTTCCTAAAGACTCAATGTGATCTTGGATCACTAAAATGTAAAATGAGGAGTCTTGAGCTTGAAGCTTTAGCCAATCCTTTGTCCTTAGCATCTTGAAGGAGTTCCCACAACCTTTAGTCCATGCCACTCCATTGTTGAACTTATCTGAAACATGCTAGATTGAAATGTTAGTCCAACAAGAGATATGTTGTCATCAGTTATCAAAACCACCTAGGGAGCACTTGTGCTTTCAATCTCCCCCTTTTTGGTAATTGATGGCAACATACATCAAAGCTTTAGATAAAGATATAAAGAACAGCAAGTAAAGCTTTGGAAGGACATGTAACAAGCATAGGCTCCCCCTACATGTATGCACTCATGTAAATATGAAATATGGAGGCATGTGAGAACATAACCATGACAGAGTAGGCAATGTGTTACATGTATCTTGGCCATATGCATCAGAGCAAAAGATTATCAAGGAAAATACCTTCATGCTCATGAGTCCTTCTTGCAAACAGTATGTACATAAGCAAGAACTCCTCATACTCATGATTTTGATGCATATACTTACCTTGTGGTCTTGAGTTGGCTTAGGATGGAATGAACCTGCACAAACAAGGTTAGATAACACAGGTACGTCCACTAGCCAGAGCAAACAAAAGAAACCACAAGAATACCAAGATTGGGATGACATGTAGAGAGTGAGTACAAGGTACCATATTGAATTCAACATGTCCCCAAGAATAAAGATATGCAATGAATTTGACTGATTTCTTTCCCTTAGGTGTCTTGCTCCCCCTGAATCTTACATGGGATATTGGGAGAAGATAGGAAACAGAAAATCAGAGCTGAAAGCTTATGAATAGAACTAAATTCAAATGAGTTCATATGAACATGTCTTTCCCCAAAAGGACATGTGGCATCTCTCCTCTTGAGTATTCTCTCCCCCTTGGAGATTTCTTTCTTCCCCTTAATATGTGGGATCCTTGAGTATTCTCTATATGGGATCCTTGAGTATTCTCTCCCCCTTAGTACTTTCTCCTTTGTAGGTGATAAGCTTTTGATGTGATCTCTCTCTCTGATGATAAGCTTTGATGTGATCTCTCTCTCCCCCTTTGACATCAATTTCCAAGAAGGTTTTTCCTGGAATCCGTCGAATAGGTTTGGTCCTTGAGATTCAGTACAAAGCAGTGAATAAAACTGTGATGCTTGTAGAGGACAAGATACATTGAGTGGAGCTGGATCAGAAAAAATATAGAATATGTGGCAAACTGTTTTTCCTGTTGCGAAATCGGTGGCACCGAGTGGCATGTTTCGGTAGTACTGAAGGGATTCGGTTGGACCGAAAATAGCGATTCGGTGAAACCGAGTTCATCACAGAGAAAAACACTTGTCACCTCAGCTCACTAGTCAAGTAAGATCTCACAAAGATTTGCAATGAATTAGCTGAAAGATTTGCAAGGAATTTGATGCAGAATTATGCAGAACAAAAATCAAAAAGAAAAGGGTAAAAGGTTTCTAGATGAAGTTTTTTTTTGATTGAAAAAGAAAGAAACAAATATGCAAGGGACAAATGCAATAGCTCAGAAAAGAACACAAGAGAACTTCATCTAGAATTGGGCGGTGACATAGTCACCTATGTTAGAGTATATTGACTTAGGAGTCAAGTGAGAACACTTGATCATAGGTCATACTCATCGTTTAAGCTCAAAATGGGGTTACCATTTTTCGTTTAAGCATCTTGATGTATTCACATCTTGTTGAGTTGCTTTGACTCATGTCTTGGAGTAAAGCTTCTCTAAGATGGAATAACATACCTTGGGTGGTGATGTGGTTCTTGCTCATGTAGTTGAACTTGTGTGGGTGCTCAAGGTTGATGTAGTTCATCAAGAGTTGGGAGCACCACTTGGAGTTTGAGTTCATCTACCTACACTGGTTAGTTCTTGCAAGGAAGAGCACTTGTGTATCCAAAAATGACAATCATGAAGCTTAACATAGAGTTTGTCAAAGGATATGTTTCATGGTTTTGTGCTTCCTTGTCTTCAACCACTATTGTGTAGAGTCTTGGTGATGTAGAGATCGCTTAGGATATGAGTGAGTCGCAATCTCATGGAATTAGATTCAACCAAGCACCTACATGGGTTAGACAACATGCAAGGTGCAAATATATCCAAGACATAAGATAGTTATCATAAGAGATATATCATGGATTAGTCATAAGCTCATGTCTTGCATGTATCCAATGGAGTTTCTACTCCAAGTTCGAAGCATCAATGATGTTCAATTCTCCTCTCAACCTGCAAAACACTTTCTCATCAAGTGGTTTAGTGAATATATCCTCTAATTGCTTATCAGTGCGAACATGCTTAATATTGATGTCACCCTTAGCAACATGATCTCGAATGAAATGATGACGAACTTCAATATGCTTAGTCCGAGAATGTTGTACAGGATTATGACCAATTTTGATAGCACTTTCATTGTCACAAAGCAGTGGAACATGTTTCACATAAATCCCATAATCTTTAAGAGTTTGGGTCATCCAAAGTAATTGAGCACAACATGAACCAGCGGCAATGTATTCAGCTTCGGCGGTGGATAAGGATACCGGGTTTTGTTTATTGGAAGACCAAGACACAAGAGATCTACCAAGAAATTGACAAGTACCCGAAGTGGACTTTCTATCAACCTTCTCTCCGGCATAATCCGAGTCGGAATAGCCAACAAGATCAAAAGAAGACCTCTTAGGATACCAAATGCCAAAATTTGGTGTATGGATTAAATATCTCACTATCCTTTTCACAGCCTTAAGATGACAATCTTTAGGAGCAGCTTGATATCGTGCACACATGCACACACTTAGCATAATATCGGGACGTGAAGCACATAGGTATAACAATGAACCAATCATAGAGCGATAAACCTTTTGATCAACCGGTTCACCATCTTTGGTTAAATCATTATGTCCACTAGTAGGCATGGGTGTAGACATACCTTTGCATTCTTGCATATTGAACTTCTTGAATAAGTCCTTGGTGTACTTTGTTTGAGAGACAAATGTACCTTCCTTAGTTTGCTTGATTTGCAACCCGAGAAAGAATTTGAGTTCACTCATCATAGACATCTCAAACTTCTCTGACATTAGCTTTCCAAACTTTTCACTAAAGAGGGGGTTAGTTGAACCAAATATGATATCATCAACATAAATTTGGCATACAAATAGCTCTCCCTTAACCCTTTTAGTAAAAATAGTAGAATCAATTTTACCAATTTCAAAACCACTTGTAGTAAGGAACTTGGTT
The DNA here is from genome assembly GCF_003073215.2 of Triticum urartu. Taxonomy (NCBI): domain Eukaryota; kingdom Viridiplantae; phylum Streptophyta; class Magnoliopsida; order Poales; family Poaceae; genus Triticum; species Triticum urartu. Next base: position 530,146,574 of record NC_053028.1, on the reverse strand, counting down.
AAGCATTTATACCATGCTCTAGGAGCTTGTTTAAGACCATAAAGAGCTTTGTGAAGTTTGTAAACATGATTTGGTTTCTTAGGATTGATAAAGCCGGGAGGTTGTTTGACATAAACTTCCTCCTCTATTTCACCATTTAGAAAAGCACTTTTAATGTCCATTTGGTACAAGGTGATGTTATGGTGATTAGCATAGGCAAGTAAGATACGAATGGACTCAAGTCTAGCAATGGGGGCATACGTCTCACCATAGTCCATACCTTCGACTTGTGTGTACCCTTGGGCGACGAGACGTGCTTTGTTGCGAACCACTTGTCCATCTTCATCTTGCTTGTTGCGGAACACCCATTTGGTACCAATGATGTTGTGGTTGTTGTCGGGCTTCTCAACCAATGTCCAAACTTGGTTTCTCTCAAAATTATGTAGCTCTTCATGCATAGCATTTATCCAATCCGGATCTTCCAATGCTTCTTCAACCTTCATGGGTTCAATGCTAGAGATGAATGAATAGTTTTCACAAAAGTTAGCTAAACGAGTTTTTGAGCGAGTGATTCTCCCGGTTTGTATATCATTGAGGATTTGCTCGACGGTATGATCTTTGGCAATTCTTGCTCGAACTCGTGAGAGCTTTTGCTTGGGTCTTCGTTGAACATCTTCTTCATCTTGTTCTTCTTCTTGGCCTTCTTCATTGTTGACGTCGTCGTTCTCTTGTCGTGGTGGAGAAGGAGGTTGTTGATGTTCGTCTTGACGTATTTCCTCGTTTTCTTCATCTTGGTGTGTCCCACTTGTGGATGCTTCCATGTCGATTCTTGGTTCACCTTGTCGTGAAGTAGAAGCTTCCACTTGGACGGATGAAGTACTCTCCTTCACCTTCGTTGGACGAATTTTGCCAATGGACAAGTCTTGAATTGCTTCTGAAGGGTCTTTGTCTCCTACATTAATTGGCAATTGCCCTACTTGCAAGCCATTAGATTCATCAAACTTCACATCTACCATCTCTTCAACTTTTCGGGTGAAATTGTTGTAGACACGGTAAGTGTGAGAGTTTGAGCCATAACCAAGTAGAAAACCTTCATGAGATTTAGGAGCGAACTTTGAACGATGATGCTTATCAAGAATGTAGCACTTTGAGACGAATACTCGAAAGTATCCAACTTGGGGTTTGTTACCGGTGAGAAGCTCGTATGACGTCTTGCCGAGTAGCTTGTGAAGGTATAAGCGATTTGTTGCGTGACAAGCTGTCTCAACCGCTTCTGCCCAAAAGTGCTTTGGCGTCTTGTATTCATCAAGCATCGTTCTTACCATTTCGATGAGCATCCGGTTCTTCCTCTCAACAACTCCATTTTGTTGAGGTGTATACGTAGCCGAGAACTCGTGTGAAATCCCTTCTTCGTCAAGAAAGGTGTCCACATTTGCGTTCTTGAACTCCGTTCCGTTGTCACTCCGAACCTTCTTGATCTTCACATCAAACTGATTTTGAGCCTTCCTAGCGAAGTTTCTGAAGATCTTCTGGACCTGCGACTTGTCATTAAGAAAGAACACCCACGTAAATCTTGAAAAATCATCAACTATAACTAGACCAAAAGAATTTCCACCGAGACTCTTGTAGGCATTGGGACCAAAAAGATCCATGTGAAGTAGCTCTAGTGGCCTCCTTGTGGTCATGATGTTCTTCACGGGATGTCTTCCTCCAACCTGTTTACCTGCTTGACTAGCACTGCAAAGTCTATCCTTATCAAATATGACATCATTAACTCCAAGGCTATGATTTCCTTTAATAAGCTTGTCAAGGTTTCTCATGCCAACGTGACCTAGTCGTCTATGCCACAACCAACCTTTTGAGGATTTAGCAACAAAGCAAGTTTTAGGTTATGCCTTTTTAGAGAAATCGAGAATGTAAAGATCTCCTCCATGCATACCCGTAAAGACCATTTTATGATTGTCTCGACGAAATACTTGGCAATCTACCTCAGTAAATAGGACATTCAAACCGAAATCAGCAAGTCTAGATACTGAAAGTAAGTTGTAGCCCAGAGATTCAACGAGCATGACATTTTGAATGGAACTATCATGTGAGATGGCCACCTTACCAAGGCCAACCACTTTACCCTTTGAATTATCACCAAAGGTGACATATTTTCGAGGGCCGTCATTTTCAGCAAGCTCACGAAACATCTCTTCATCTCCGGTCATATGATCAGTACATCCACTATCAAGAACCCATTCCTTTCCTCCTGATTCATATCCCCGAAGGTTTGCCATAAGACCAAAATGTCTCATTGCATCATCAAGATCGAAGTCACTATCATCATCATCATAATATTCATGTTCATCATGATCTTGTGATTCATCATTTCCTAGATAGGGTAATTCATCAGATAAATGATCATCAAAGTGGTCACTTTTATGAATTCTTATAGCTTTGAGTATGATATCATTAATGATTCCAACATCTCCTTTAGCATGCTTAAGATTGGCAAGTTCAAGAAGACATTTACCAAAACTAGGATCACTAGAGTTCATCTTACTCAACGCAATAGATTTATGGAGAATTTCATCCAAAGTTTTCAAGGAATGATTGGGAAATCGTTCCTCAAGAAATTTCCATATAGTATAGGCACAATTTTGAGTAGGCAAACTAGCAATCAAATTTTTGGGCAATCCTCTAATGATGAGCTCAATAGTTCTAAGATTGCGAATCATGTCAATATCATCATCTAGGGTAGGATGCAAGGGATCAATATGGGGTGCACAAGGGCTAGCAATATACTTGTTCAAATGATATTGATTGAAGATTACAAGCATCTCATTTTTCCACTCATGAAAGTACTCTCCATCAAGAATAGGCACTCTATGCCTAAGACTCCCTAGTGTAGAAATATCCATCTTCCTCCAATGGTGATTAAACCAAGGCAATGGAGACCAAAGCTCTGATACCACTTGTAGGATCAAGAAGTAGATGTGTCTAGAGGGGGGGGTGATTAGACACTTAATGCTAAAGTTGCAATTTTTAGGCTTTTTGGTTTAAGTGGAGTTTAGGCACAATTTCAACACACACAATACATATCAAGCAAGCATGCAAAGAGTATATGAGCAGCGGAATGTAAAGCATGCAACTTGCAAGAATGTAAAGGGAAGGGTTTGGAGAGATCAAATGCAATTCGAGACACGGATGTTTTTCCCGTGGTTCGGATAGGTGGTGCTATCCTACATCCACGTTGATGGAGACTTCAACCCACGAAGGGTAACGGTTGCGCGAGTCCACATAGGGCTCCACCCAAGGGTAACGGTTGCGCGAGTCCACACAGGGCTCCACCCACGAAGGGTCCACGAAGAAGCAACCACCCACAAAGGGTCCACGAAGAAGCAACCTTGTCTATCCCACCATGGCCATCGCCCACACAGGACTTGCCTCACTAGCGGTAGATCTTCACGAAGTAGGCGATCCTCCTTGCCCTTACAAACTCCTTGGTTCAACTCCACAATCTTGTCGGGAGGCTCCCAAGTGACACCTACCAATCTAGGAGACACCACTCTCCAAGAAGTAACAAATGGTGTGTTGATGATGAACTCCTTGCTCTTGTGCTTCAAATGATAGTCTCCCCAACACTCAACTCTCTCTCATAGGATTTGGATTGGTGGAAAGAAGATTTGAGTGGAAAGCAACTTGGGAAGGCTAGAGATCAAGATTCATATGGTAGGAATGGAATATCTTGGTCTCAACACATGAGTAGGTGGTTCTCTCTCAGAACATATGAGTTGGAATGGTGTATGCGTTCTGATGGCTCTCTCATCGAATGAGAAGAAGGTGGAGGGGTATATATAGCCTCCACACAAAATCCAACCGTTACACAGTTTTCCAATCTCGGTGGGACCGAATCAATAAACTCGGTCAGACCGAAAATGTAAACCTAGTGCCCGTTAGAGATTTTCGGTGGGACTGACATGCAACTCGGTAGGACCGATATGGTTAGGGTTTGGGCATAACGTAATCTCGGTGAGACCGATTACACAAACTCGGTGAGACCGAATTTGGTAATTAGCTAACCAGAGAGTTGGTCAGGCAAACTTGGTGGGACCGATTTGCTCTTTCGGTGAGACCGAGTGGAACTCGGTGAGACCGAAAAGTTACAAAGGGGAAACACTGAGTTTACATTGCAATCTCGGTGGGACCGATTCTCTCTTTCGGTGAGACCGAAAAGTTACGGAAGGGAAACAGAGAGTTTGCAACCCCATCTCGGTGAGACCGAGATCCTTATCGGTAGAACCGAATTGCTAGGGTTTTGGCAGTGGCTAATGACAAGTGAAACTCGGTGGCGCCGGATAGGAAGAATCGGTAAGACCGAGTTTGGCTTAGGGTTTAGGTCATATGTGGATATGGGAAAGTAGTTGAGGGTTTTGGAGCATATCACTAAGCACATGAAGCAAGAGGCTCATTAAGCAACACCTCATCCCTCCTTTATAGTATTGGCTTTTCCTAAAGACTCAATGTGATCTTGGATCACTAAAATGTAAAATGAGGAGTCTTGAGCTTGAAGCTTTAGCCAATCCTTTGTCCTTAGCATCTTGAAGGAGTTCCCACAACCTTTAGTCCATGCCACTCCATTGTTGAACTTATCTGAAACATGCTAGATTGAAATGTTAGTCCAACAAGAGATATGTTGTCATCAATTATCAAAACCACCTAGGGAGCACTTGTTCTTTCACAACGGCACGAACTTCACGGCCGACGAGGTAAAACTCTGGTGCATCAACATGGGCATCAACCTCGATTATGTGTAACACCCCGGATATAACTTTCCCAATTTGTACTCCAACTCTTGCCGTTTCCGGCGTTAAGTTATATTTATTTCTAGGGTTCGGGTATTTGTCTCCGTGTGTTGATTTTCATTTTCATGCATCTAATATCATGTCATCATGTGCATTGCATTCGCATACGTGTTCATCTCATGCATTCGAGCATTTTCCCCGTTGTCCGTTTTGCATTCCGGCGCTTCGTTCTCCTCCGGTGGTCAATTCTAGCTTTCTTTCGTGTGTGGGGATTAAACATTTCCGGATTGGACCGAGACTTGTCATTCGGCCTTGGTTTACTACCGGTAGACCGCCTGTCAAGTTTCGTACCATTTGGACTTCGTTTGGTACTCCAACGGTTAACCGAGGGACCAAAAAGGCCTCGTGTGTGTTGCAGCCCAACACCCCTCCAATTTGGCCCAAAACCCACCAAACTCTGCTCCATGTCCTAGAGCGTTCGATCACGATCGCGTGGCCGAAAACCGCACCTCATTTGGACTCTCCTAGCTCCACTTATGCCTATAAATACACCCCCCTTCGTTTTCGGATCTCTCTCCCCGAAACCCTAGCCCCTCTCCTCCTCCGACCGCCGGACAAAAATCCGGACGGCTGGACATTGTCCGCCGCCCCCCGCGCCCAGTCAGCGGCCGCCACCTGTCCCCGGGGCGGGACCGCATCGCCGCCACCGCGCCGTCCCGCCCAGGCCCACCGCGGGCCCCCTCCTCGCTCCATCCGGGCCGCGCCCGCGCCCCCGCAGCGCCGCCCGCCTCCTCTTGCCGGCGCCGCCCTGCCGCCACGAGCCCGCCGCGCCGCCTCCCCGACGCCGCCCGCCGACGAGCCGCCGCTGCACGCCGCCGCCTCGGCTGCCGCGGGCCGCACGCCTCCGCCGCCCGCCGCGAGCCGCCCCGGCCATCGCCGGCCCCGCGCCCGTGCCGCTCCAGCCTCCGCCGCCTACCCGACGCCGGCTACCGCCACCCTGACCTCGCCGGCCACTTCTACATCTCCGGTGGCTATAGTAACTCCGGCGGCCTCGGTTTCCGTGCGAAACCCTAGATCTGATCCGAGAGGTTGATTTTTTTTTTGCTAAGTCCCTGGAATTTCACTTCATATGCTCCTGTTCGAGGCCGAGTAACTTTGCATCTGTAGCTCCGATTTGGGCATATAGCATATCAAAATGTTCGTCTCGACGAGTACATCATTTCACTCCATTGCATCATTTTCATTTGAGCTCATCCTGATGCCCAAAATGCTGCTAGAAGGAGGCTTCGTGAGTTAATTGTCAGATCTGCTAGTTCATCTTAGACTTTTGTCATTTTTGCCATGATTGTTGTGTGCATGCTATGCCTATGAGTCCTTCATATGTTTTGTTAAGCATTTTGTCTTCTTTCCAGAGGTGCAACCCATGCATTTTTAGGATGTGTGTGGTGACTTGTGCAAGCTTGCAAAGTGAGGCACCCGGTTAATCTGTTTTCAGAGACTTAATAGTTTTCACCAAGTCTGGGATTATTTAGTTCGTGATGCCATATGTTCAGCTTATTTCGTAGTGATCCGTGCCTATTTTGAGGATGATCAGTAAAGGAGTTTTGTTAATCATGTTATGCTCTATCCATACATGTCTTTGTTTGCAATTATGGAGCAGCCTAGCTTGAGTCAATCGAGCTCTAATTTTGCTTCGTCGTGAATCTGGGCAGATCGTCAACTCGTTTGCGATTTTGCCGATGTTATTGTAGTTGATCCGTGCATGCTATGCGAATGTTCTTGCCATGAATAGCTCTTATTTTGTGCCTTCTTAATGGATGTATGCTTGTCTTGCGATGACTTGCACCGTAGTGAGTGCATCGAGCTCATTTACATGCCTCCGTGAGTTATATTTCAGCATGTCTCAGTTTTCACCAAGTCTGAAAACTGATTGTGTTTTAGCTATGTTCGTGTGCCCGTTAGTATATTTTGTGATCCCTTTTGGCCCCAGGTCACTTTGGGACTTTTGTTAAGCTTGTTGAGTAGATCCATGCCATGTTCTTACTTGTCCTAATCAGGTCATGTATCATGTTGTTTTTCTGCTCCGAAGAGGGCTTCGTGATCTGAAATTTCAGACATGTTAATTTCACTGTGTCTGGAATCTGTTTTGCATTTGCGTTTTTGCCATGCTTGTTTGAACCTCATAATGGATGAATTGGCCGTGGCTCAGTGCTAGTCTTTTGTTAAGCATCTTGTGTGCATCCCTGCCATGTATTTTGTTGTCATGTTTGGTGGCTGTAGCATGTTCATTTCATTGCATTTAGATGCCTACTTGCTGTAAATCGCAGACCGGTGTCATATCTTAAATCGCTTGCCATTTCCAAACCGTAACTCCGATTCCGGCGTTCTTTATATTGTTTTCAAGCGATTTCATCCCCTCTTTCCAGTGGCACCCTTGGAATTCCAAGTTGAGGCCAGGTTCATGCATTTCATGTCATATCTTGCATTTTGCATCCCGCATCGCATCCCGCATAGCATATCATCATTTCATCATATTGCTTGGTCTTGCACGTGGTTGATTGTATCTTTGTTGCTTGTTTGTCTTGTTTGGGTAGAGCCGAGAGACGAGTTCGCTACCGAGGAGCCCGTTGAGTTTGCTTGTGAGGATCCAGTCAACTCTGACAACTGTGCAGGCAAGATGATCATACCCTCGAAATCACTACTATTTTTGCTATGCTAGTTTGCTCGCTCTTGCTATGCCAATGCTATGATGCCTATCTTTTTCTTGTCAGCCTCCCAATTGCCATGTTGAAACTCTAACCCACCATGTCCTAGCAAACCGTTGATTGGCTATGTTACCGCTTTGCTCAGCCCCTCGTATAGCGTTGCTAGTTGCAGGTGAAGATTGGAGGCGTTCCTTGTTGGAACATCATTTATTTACTTGTTGGGATATCATTATATTGCTATGTTATCTTAATGCATCTATATACTTGGTAAAGGGTGGAAGGCTCGGCCTCTCTCCTAGTGTTTTGTTCCACTCTTGCCGCCCTAGTTTCCGTCATATCGGTGTTATGTTCCCGGATTTTGCGTTCCTTATGCGGTTGGGTTATAATGGGAACCCCTTGATATTTCGCCTTGATTAAAGCTTTTCCAGCAATGCCCAACCTTGTTTTTACCATTTGCCACCTAGCCTTTTCTTTCCCTTGGGTTCTGCAGACTCAAAGGTCATCTTATTTTAGCCCCCCACGGGCCAGTGCTCCCTCTGAGTGTTGGTCCGAACTGAGCTGCCTGCGGGGCCACCTCGGGGAAACTTGAGGGTTGGTTTTACTCGTAGCTAGTCTCATCTGAGTGTGCCCTGAGAAAGAGATATGTGCAGCTCCTATCGGGATTTGTCGGCACATTCGGGCGGTGTTGCTGGTCTTGTTTTAACCTGTCGAAGTGTCTTGAGTTACCGAGATACCGAGTCTGATCGGAACGTCTTGGGAGGAGGTCTATTCCTTCGTTGACCATGAGAGCTTGTCATGGGCTAAGTTGGGACTCCCCTGCAGGGATTGAACTTTCGAAAGCCGTGCGCGCGGTTATGGGCAGATGGGAATTTGTTAATGTCCGGTTGTAGATAACTTGAACCTTAATTAATTAAAATGAATCATCTGAGTGTGTTACCATGATGGCCTCTTCTCGGCGGAGTCCGGGAAGTGGACACGGTGTTGGAGTAATGTTTGCGCAGGTTGCTCTCTAGTTTCTCGCTCGTGCTTTGCCTCCTCTTCTCGCTCTCTTTTGCGGATAAGATAGCCACCATATATGCTAGTCGCTTGCTGCAGCTCCACATATATATTTGCCTTACCCTTCCTATAAGCTTAAATAGTCTTGATCGGGAGGGTGCGAGATTGCTGAGTCCCTGTGGCTCACAGTTACTACAACTCCAGATGCAGGTCCAGGTGATTCCGCTCCAGGTGACGATTACGAGCTCAAGTGGGAGTTTGACGAAGACTCTCAGCGATATTACGTGTCTTTTCCTGATGATCATTAGTGGTGCCTAGTTGGGGTTTGATTCGGGGCCTTGTCGCATGTTGGGTTTTTCTTCTATTTTGGCGCCGTAGTCGGGCCATGAGTGTTTGTATGATGGATGTTATTTATGTACTTTGATGTGACGTGGCGAGTGTAAGCCAACTATGTTTCTCCCCTTTTATTCTTACATTACATGGGATGTTGTGATGATTGCCTAACTTGCGACATTGCTTTCAATGCGGTTATGTCTCTAAGTCGTGCCTCGACACGTGGGAGCTATAGCCGCATCGAGGGCGTTACATTATGCTTCTGTCTATCACCCACAAACCAATGGCCAAGTTGAGCGAGCAAATGGTCTTATCATGAGCGGCATTAAACCCAGACTAGTGCGGTCCTTAAAGGGGTCTAACACGCACTGGGTAGAGGAGCTCGACTCCGTACTCTGGGGGCTGCGGACCACGCCGAATCGTACTACCGGATACACACCCTTCTTTATGGTGTACGGCACAGAGGCGGTTCTGCCCTGCGACATAATTCATGACTCACCTCGAGTGCGCATGTACGAAGAAAGAGAAGCCGAGCTCGATCGGCAGGACAGTCTGGACACCCTGGAGGAGGAGCGCGGCGTGGCAAAAGCCCGTTCCGCATTCTATCAGCAACGGGCTCACAGGTACCAAAGCAGAGTAGTACGGGCCAAAACTTATAACATTGGCGAGTTAGTTCTATGCCTGCCAGAGAAGAAAAAACCAAGCTCGAGCCCAAATGGGAAGGTCCCTTCATTATTGACCAAGTTCTGACCGGTGGAGCGTACCGTCTGCGGGATGCATCGAATAATCGACTTGAGCCAAACCCATGGAACGCAGCCAGACTCCGAAGATTCTACGCCTAGCACCGGACTCTATGTTCGTCTCTTTCCTCTGTCCATTTTTTGCATATACATTATCTGTTTTTTTCTCTTTCTTTCTTTTATTCTTTCTCTAGGCCTTCAAGGGCCACCTTGTGCCCCGCTTGCACACTATTGACGCGCTAACCGCGCCCATTATACCTGGGGGCTTCTTACACAGAAGCTTAATTATTTATCTGGGCTTCATGCCCCGCACATGTGTTATTCTTCCGCATGTACCTTTTCTTCACCATTATATGCATCGATATGACTTAAGTTTTGGCCAAGCTGGGTTGCCTGGCTCTTGTATTTATGCCCTACGTTCCCGTTAATTTGGCTAGGGCATAAGGGGAGCACCTCTGCAATTGTTACTGCCGGGTCAGCCGGATGTGTACCTCAGACTGGGTGAAGCCGAAAGCTAGCGTTCTGAAGGGAATACTCGGTCGGTGAACAAAAGTTGATTTTTATTTATTTTCCATATGTGCCCTAGATGTTTTTGCCTGCGTTTCCTCTCGCAGTCCGAACATGCACTTTAGGGCATGCGTACCCAGGGAAAGGAACCCCTAACGGAACTATTCTCCCTGGAAGATGTTTCTTACTACCCATGTAATATAACATAACTAGTTGGATACTTGTCTGTTCAAGCACTAATGACCCCTACGCCTGGTTTCCACGCATACCCCAGTTCTTATATAACTGAGCGGGTATTCGGACACACTCTGGACTATTGGGTCCTGAGGTTGAAGCGAAAAGGTCCGCCATGACAAATGATTTACAATCCGGCTAGAAGGCATTATACATGTCACTCTAATTACATAGTCATGTAGACTGACTAAATTCCTCTTCTATACCATCCAACAGGCTGTCTAGCCTACAATCCTGTTGGGAATACTTTGCGGCTAATTCTACTTGCCCATACACTAAGCTAACAGGGATGTCTTTCCCATCAGGTCCCATAGGTCCGACCTCGGCCATGTGGTTTGGGTCAGCCTTGGTGTACCGCGTCTTCACCATGGCCCAGACTTCCTGGCACCTTGACGGCAGGCCGATATCTTCCATAATCAGAAGCACCGCCGTGCTCCGTTGAGCTTCTCCACAAGCTCTCCAATGCCTTCTGGCAGGGAGACGGATGGCCACAAGGCTTGGGCAATACCTTGCATCACGTGTCGAACTTGTTCGTGCAGTCGTGAGATCTCGGGTAGAAGATCACCCGCAGACCCGGGCATCTCCTCCGCGGGACGACCCGTCAGCATACCTGCAGACATAATTCTGTTAGCCAGCTTCTCCGCCGCCCCCCTTTTAAGGGTTCATCCAAGCACTTATTAAAAATGTTGTGTCGAAGCCGCTTATTCTCCTTCTCGGAGTCCGCAAGCTGGGCTCGAACATCCTTCAGTTCCACGCTCAACTTGGTATTGGCGTCTTGGAGATTGTTTTTCTCCCGCCTGACCTCAGTCAGCACGTGTTCGCCAGCCTTTAGCTGTCGTACGACATGCTGGTCCTCCGGATTATATCTGGATTCATCTGCAATAACTATTGTTAGATCTGCAGCCACACCGCACGCTATATGGTACCTATCATTCTTTGAAAGAAATGTTACCAGCTGGGGACTTTTTAGGTTCCTTCAATGCGGCAACGGCGGCTCGAAGTTGGGTCTTGCATTCCTCCAGCTCCTATGACAGTCGAGTATTCTTCTCTGTAAGAACCTGCACAATAGATGATCCTTAAATCAATTCTGCTAACTGTTTCAAGTCTCAGGGGCTACTGATACATATAATCGTCATATTTTCTTACCCGTACATCCCTTACATACTGGTCCGTGGCTCTGGCTAGACCATTTTGAGCAGCATAGAGGTACGCGTCTCCAGAATTGAAGGCATCAAATGCCTCTGGTGAGAAGCAAGCGTCACGGAGTACGGCCCGGCGACACCTATGATTCATGGCGCTCTCCACTTCTAAATTGTTAGCAGATAGTCTATCCGCATCCTCTGTAGGGGGAGTATCCGATGTCCGCCCCATGTCGGCTTCCGCCTCTATGTCCGGTCCTGGAGCCCGACTAGTGGAAGCATGATCGGCAGCCTCACCGGACATATTCCGGCGAGCGTTTTTTCTGTTAAAGAAACATGGACGTCATTACATTTTGAGAAAGACGACAACCACGGAGCGGAGTTTTTGTCATACCTTTGCGCCGGCATCTCCGTCCTGACCGCCTTCCTTTTTGGCCTACCCGGCCTCGTTGTTGTGGGTTCAGCACGGCGTCCCGAATGCCTTCCCTGTAAAACACCATATGTATATGGTAGGTGAAGTATCTAAAAGGGTATCCTAGTTTTTGGAGTTGGGACTTTGGTTTTTCTTATGAGCGGCGCAGGGAGCAGTCGGGGATAGTCGGCCGTAATGGCCACCATGGCGTCATCACAGCTCAATTGATAGAACTGTCGGTCTATCAGCTCCACGAATATGTCTGGATCTTCTTCGAGTCCAGGACCGAGGGCCCGGTCGGGGTCCTCCGGTTGTCGGGACGGGCTGTTGACCTCCCTTATGGCTTTTCGCAGTTCTTGCCGTAAAATGGCAAGGTGAGTACCTACGACAAAGAATGTGGGAAGAATGGGAGTAAGGAGATATAACTCACCCAGCTCGGAGGGTTTTACATGGAGAATCCATCCCATGGATTGATGCGGATGAACTCCTCTTCCTCTCCCTTGAACAGCTCGGACATGATTTTTGCTAAAGCAGCAGCGTTGTCCGGACCCTTACGCCCGCAACGGGTGGCATCGTCTTCCCCATTAAAACACCACAGGGGGTGCCGTCGATATTGAAGTGGCTGCACTCCCCGCATTATGCATATTGACATAACCTCGATTACTGTCAATCCTGATTGAGCCAGCGCTTTAATCCGGTTCATCAAGTAATGGACTTCTCCGTTGTCTTCCTCCTGGGGGCTCCATGGGCGCCAGCTTCGGCGTTTCTTCAGAGGAGCATTGTTGAACTCAGGAAGACCCCGCCAAACAGGGTCCGGAAGGGGGATGTCCTCCATATAAAACCATTCCGAAGGCCAGTCCTCGGACCTCTTCTTCGGAGTACCGGATAGGTATCCGGTTTCGGCGATGTGCCATATTTCGGCTCCGCCCACTTGATAAAGTGACCCCTCCTGTGTGCGGGGGATGAGGCAAAATAACCTTTTCCATAGCTCGAAATGAGCCTCGTAGCCCAGGAATAACTCGCAAAGGGCAACATAGCCGGCGATGTGTAATATGGAAGCAGGGGTGAAATTATGCAGTTGGAGGCCGTAAAACTCCAGGAGCCTGCGGAGGAACGGATGAATTGGAAATCCGAGTCCCCTTAATAAGTAAGGGACAAGGCATACCCGCTCCCCCATAGAGGGGCTGGGGAAGCTCTCCGCTTGCTCCCCGCCATTGTAGGTGGCGAGCCCGGCTCGGACAGGAACCATATACGCTCGAGGGAGAAATCCCTTAGTCTGCAGTTCGACTAATCAACTGTGTGGGACAAAACTCCTCTCCCAATCACCGAGCTTAGGGCTACGGGGGCGGGAGGAGGAGTTGCGGAGGTCGGCCATGCTGGAGTGGATTTTTCCGAAGCGCGCTCCGATGGATTCTCGCTGGGGGAGGATGATGTGGATTGGATCTAAGAATCCCCATCCCTTTAATAGACAATTTATTTATCTGGCTAGGGGGGCGAATGTAAAAACGCCCTGGCTCCTCATATTCATTCGACGTGTGGAAGATAGCCCTTATTGGGTGCAAAAGACAAGAGGTCCAACATTTATGGGGCTGGACACTGCTTAACAAACATTCAAAATTTGGGGAAGAACCCGCCTTGGAATGCCGAAGACAATACTACGTGTCGGACTTGACGTCATTGAAGCCTGGTTCGGGGGCTACTAAGGGAGTCCTGGATTAGGGGGTATCCGGACAGCCTGATTATATCCTTTGGCCGGACTCTTGGACTATGGAGATACAAGATTGAAGACTTCATCCCGTGTCCGGATGGGACTCTCCTTGGCGTGGAAGGCAAGCTTGGCAATACGGATATGTAGATCTCCTTCCTTGTAACCGACTCTGTGTAACCCTAGCCCCCTCCGGTGTCTATATAGACCGGAGGGTTTTAGTCCGTAGGACAAGATACAATTATACCATAGGCTAGCTTCTACGGTTTAGCCTCTCTGATCTCGTGGTAGATCAACTCTTGTACTACTCATATTATCAAGAATAATCAAGCAGGACGTAGGGTTTACCTCCATCAAGAGGGCCCGAACCTGGGTAAAACATCGTGTCCCCTGCCTCCTGTTACCATCCACCTTAGACGCACAGTTCGGGACCCCCTACCCGAGATCCGCCGGTTTTGACACCGACAATGACCTTCTTGAAAAATTTGTCCTTGGGGGCGCTTGAAGACGTCATGGTGATCTAGATCTGTTAGAAAAACAGCTCGAAACAAAAGCAGAGGATTTTGTCGTGGTACCGTGGTCAAAGCCTTCGGGAGATTATATAATGAATTTTTACCAACCAAAAGAAGTATCATGCAAGAAAACGGAGTCCGGAGGGCCACGAGGTGCCCAGAGGTAGGGGGCGCGCCCAGGGGGTTAGGGCGCGCCCTCCACCCTCGTGGATGCCTCGTGTCCCTTTCGGACTACTTCTTATTTTCCTTTTTTTAAATATTCCAAGATTTAGAAAAACTGCTATTAGAACTAAGCAAAATAAGATGCGTAAAAGATAAACATCACATGCAATCAAAATATGTGACATGATATGGCCATCATCGTCTTGTGCCTTTGATCTCCATCTCCAAAGCACCGTCATGATCTCCATCAGCACTGGCTTGACACTTTGATCTCCATCGTAGCATCATGGTCGCCTTGCCAACTATTGCTTCTACAACTATCGCCTCGTATACTGATAAAGTAAAGCAATTACATGGCGTTTGCATTTCATACAATAAAGAGACAACCATAAGGCTCCTACCGGTTGCCAGTAACTTTTACAAAACATGAACATCTCATACAATAATGTATATCACATCATGTCTTGACCATATGACATCACAACATACCCTGCAAAAACAAGTTGGACGTCCTCTACTTTGTTGTTGCGAGTTTTACCTGGCTCCTACGGGCTTCTAGCAAGAACCACTCTTAACTACACATCAAAACCACCACGGTGATTTATCACGTTTGATGTTTTAACCTTCAACAAGGACCGGCCGCAGTCAAATTCGATTCAACTAAAGTTGGAGAAACAGACACCCTCCAGCCACCTTTATGCAAAACTAGTTGCATGTCTATCGATGGAACCGGTCTCATGAACGTGGTCACGTAAGGTTGGTCCGGGCTGCTTCATCCAACAATACCACCGAATCAAAATAAGACATTGGTGGTAAGCGGTATGATGACCACCGCCCACAATACTTTGTGTTCTACTCGTGCATATCATCTATGCATAGACCTGGCTCGGATGCCACTGTTGGGAAATGTAGCATGCAATTTCAAAAAAATTCCTACGCACATGCAAGATCTATCTAGGAGATGCATAGCAACGAGAGGGGGAGGGTGTGTCCATGTACCGTCATAGACCGAAAGCGGAAGCATTTGACAACGCAGTTGATGTAGTCGAACTTCTTCTCATTCCGACCGATCAAGCACCGAACGTACGGCACCTCCGAGTTCTGCACACGTTCATCTTGATGACGTCCCTCAAACTCTTGATCCAGCAAAGTGTCGAGGGAGAGTTTCGTCAGCACGACGGCATGGTGATGGTGATGGTGAAGTGATCCACGCAGGGCTTCGCCTAAGCACTACAACAATATGACCGGAGGCATAAACTGTGGAGGGGGCGCCGCACACGGCTAACAATTGTTGGTGTGTCTTCTAGCGGTGCCCCCATAAATATAGGTTGGAGGGTAGGATAGGCAGCCAAGGGGGCGCCCCAAGTAGGAGGAATCCTACTTGGGGTCCTCCCAATTCGGCCTCCTGCTACCTCTTGAGCATGCGTTGGTTTTCCCTTGAAGTGGAAACTGTGATGCAACAAAGTAGCATAAGTATTTCCCTTAGTTTTGAGAACCAAGTTATCAATCCAGTAGGAGATTACACGCAAGTCCCTCGTACCTGCACAAACAAACAAGAACCTCGCAACCAACACGATAAAGGGGTTGTCAATTGTCAGTGTCAAAACCGGCAGATCTCAGGTAGGGGGTCCCTAACTGTGCGCCTAAGGCGGATGATAACAGGAGGTAGGGGACATGATGTTTACCCAGGTTCGGGCCCTCTTGATGGAGGTAATACCCTATGTCCTGCTTGATTGTTCTTGATGATATGAGTAGTACAAGAGTTGATCTACTACGAGATCAAAGAGGCTAAACCCTAGAAGCTAGCCTATGGTATGATTGTATGTTGTCCTACGAACTAAAACCCTCCAGTTTATATAGACGCCGGAGGGGGCTAGGGTTACACAAGGTCGGTTACAGAGGAGGAGATATACATATCCGTCTTGCCTAACTTGCCTTCCACGCCATGTAGAGCCCCATCCGGACACGGGACGAAGTTTTCAATCTCGTATCTTCATAGTCCAACAGTCCGGCCAAAGGATATAGTCCGGCTGTTCGGAGACCCCCTAATCCAGGACTTCCTCAGTAGCCCCTGAACCAGGATTCAATGATGATGAGTCCGGCACGCAGTGTTGTCTTCGGCATTGCAAGGTGGGTTCCTCCTCCGAATACACCATGGAAGAGCTTGAATACAAGGACAGTGTCCGACCCTGCAAAATAAGTTCCACATACCACTGTAGAGAGAATAATATTTCCACGAATCTAATCTGCTGACATGTATTGACAGCATGACATCACGCCATGGCCCGGTCATTATTCGAGCCATTCTTCTCAACCATCTACGCACATAATGCGAGGTGGTTTTCTTGACACGTCTTGTCAAAGCAGAGATCGTGTCCCCCTTATCACAGGATTCTCATCAATACAAACATGGGTAACCCAACCGTGCCTATTGGTATGACTCCTAGATCTTAGGCAAGTCCCAAACAGCCACGAGGAGGACGCCTGATATTCACCCTCTTTATAAAGGGGACGAGGCTTTTTCTTTTTTCCCTCCCGTGCTCAATCGAATCCTTCCCCCGCCTCGAGTTCTAACACCCAAAGCTCAGGTCAGGTGCTTCGGACCTTCAACTATGTCCGGATCCAACCTTCAAGGTCGGTGGATGCCTTCCTCCGTCACAGAGGAGGACATCAAGAAGTTGAGGGAGGCCATATATCTGACCGCCGAAATTTCGCATAGGCTGCCCGCCCGAGGGCAGGTCGTCCCAACTCCCGAACCCAACGAGAGCGTTGTGTTCATCTCCCACTTCCTCCGAGGACTAGGCCTCGCTCTGGATCCCTTTGTTAGGGGTCTTATGTTCTATTACAGGTCTTGTGTTCATCTCCCACTTCGTCATTTATTGTCGTTTGTGAGGCCTTCCTCCGCATTACCCCTCACTTCGGTCTGTGGCTCAAGACCTTCGATGTGAAGCCGAAGATGATCGAGGGGCAGCACGCAGCATGCAGAGTTGCTTTAATAAGCAAAATAGCTGACGCTCCATGGCCAGAGTGTTCCTTCCAAGAGGTGTCCGGATTGTGGCAGCGGGAGTGGTTTTACATCACAGCTCCCGAAGTGCCAAGTGGGTAGCTCCCCCACCTTTCGCTCGGGCCCCCCACCACAACTGATGTCATGGATCAGGAGGGGGCTGAGCCGGGGTCCAGCCAAGGACGTGCCAATACTGCAGAGCCATATCCGGGATCTCTTCGAGGGAGATTTCAGTCTAGTTATGGTAATGCAAGTTATGCTGGTTCGTCGAGTCCAACCTTGCATACGCCGTCCCCTCCGCATGTGGGAATTCAACCCGAAAGGACCGCGAGTTATTCAGCATTTCCTCGGCATGACGCAGGAAGAGATGTACAAATCGTTCTTCGCACCCCAAATAGTGTCCGGACACCATCGAGGACGTGGGCCTGAGCTGTTGTCCTTTTATTTATCATGGCATCATTCTAAAGAGCCGCTCTTTGACCAGGACTGGATAACAAAGGCGATGATGATCAGGTGTTCGACCCCCTTCCTGAGGGCTTGGACAATCCGGTACTGGACAAGATGCTCGAGCCGGCGCCTTATCCAGTGCCCTCGAAGGAAGATGATGGGGGGAATAAAGAGGGCAAAAGCGGGCCTCACTCGCTACTCATTCCAGCCGGGGGAATAAGCACCTCCGCGAGGGAGGACAATCAAAGGGAAGAATCTGGCATTCTCTCTCCCCGGGGAAGGAAAAGGACTACCTCTGAAGATCCGAAAACTAAGGTTTCCAAACGGGAGAAGAAATCTTCATCAAAGGGTCCTGCGTCGGAGGGTATTCTTGCCGCACAATGTCCACGCGGAGATCAGCCCTCTACCGAGCAGTAAGTAATCGAAAAGTACTTTAATAGTGGAAATATCCTACCTTACTTCCGAAGACAATAACCAGTGCTTATAAATTGTAGTCCGGATCGTAGCCCTTCTCGACAGAGTTCGTCTTCGGGGGATCTTCTTCCGGAAATGATGGAGAGCGAAAGCCTCCCCCCAACACCCCGCCTCACGAAGCGGGCGACCTTGAAGTGTCGTCGCGAAGGGTATCTCCGGATCCACTAAGGCCGGAGGATAACCCTTTGGCTACCCGGGATCCCCAGCATCCGGCTCCTAAGGAGAGCGACAGCAAGGGTCCGTACAGTGTGTGGTCGGACGCGCTGAAGGATCTTCTGGGGCAAGCAGCCATCTCGGAAGCGCATCGTACGCTAATGGGTACGGTAATTGAAAGGATTTCATCCGCTGAAAGCGGTTTGCATGAAGCCTTTATGAGTCTGCTGAAAGGCTTCGAGGTACGTGAAATAGTGTATGCTTTTGATAATACCGCATACATTAGGTGTGCCCTATGTAGATAGTAGCCCCTGAGACTCTGGTTGTCGTCGAAAATGGCGGCAAACAGAGGATCATAGTCCCAGTTAATAACCAGACTGCCTTTATGTGCAGGTGGCTGAAGCTCCGGTGGCTAGCCTGGCTGATGGGTTTGCCGAGCTAAAGCGGCAACTTGATGTGGCATATGCCGGGATCGTGCTTGTCAACAAGCGGCTTGACGAGGCACAAGGTGAGTGATTTCTCTGGTGATCGTCACATAATAAGAGTAGCATGATGCCAGTATCTTTAATATGTTGTGACTGCAGATGGAGCTGCCACCGTGGAGAACCTTCGGGCGGAGCTTTCCCGAGCCAAGGAGCAAGCAAGGAGTAGAAATGCGGTCGCTCTAAAGACGGCCGAAGAGTTAAGGGCCGAACAGCCGCGCATTGCGAGAGAAAGGAAAAAATAGCCAAGATGGCTGTAGAGTTAAAAGATGTCGCTGACCGTTACCAGCTTCTTGAAGAAGAAAACCGGGCGAAGGCGACGGACCTGGAGAAGGCCCTGGTGGCTGCCAAGGAAGCCTGCTCTAAAATTAGAGCGATAAAGGACGAGCTGAATCAAGCTGCAGATATCGTGTCTAGGAAGGCCTTCTTGTTGCAGACTAAGTTCAGAGATCCGAAGTATGCTCCTCTGGACCAGCTATGGAGTTCTGCGGACGCGTACATGGATTTGGCTGCAAGTGCTGCTGATGCGGCCGAGTACTTCAAGGATCAGAAAGGTCCCGAAGTGGAAAAGCAGTTCTAGTCATAGTTTCACGCTCCAGTCCATCCGCTGCTATTGAATGAGCGATTGGTCGAGTGGGCCGAGCTCCATAGGTTGTCCAGACTTGCCATGAGGTCCGTTGTGGATCACCTATGGCCGGGAGGGCCAAGGCCGAATAGCTACTTTAGCTTAGTGCAACAATTCCTTGGTGTTGTGCCACGCATCGATACTGTAAAGAGATCAGTGTGCATAGAGGGTGCGAGGATGGCCCTTGCCCATGTCAAGACATACTGGGCGGAGATGGAGGCCACCACTGTTGCGACACAGGGTTCAACTGTAGGCCGAGTGGCTGCCGAGCACTACTTTGAAGAAGTTCTTGAAGGCGCTCGTTCGATAGAGGCTCAGTGCTCGAAGAATATTATGTTCTAGTGACTTGTATTCCGATTGTACAAACAATGTTTTAATGAATTATCAAGGTTGTATTTATACTTTTGCCTGAAAGTACTATGATGCCTCCTGTGCGGCCGTTTATGTACATATGTATATAACCTGTAAGTTTGCAGTCGTCGGCTTCCGCCCCCACGCATATAATGCGGGGGTGTTCGCAAAAAATGCATATCCACACTTGATCCAACGTCTTGGTCCGTTAAGGAGGTGGTAGCGCAGCGAACGAGGCAATCGGACTATATTGCTTTAACACTTTCACTTAGCCATAGGAGTTTGACGGTGGGGCTACTATATAGCCCCTAGTACTTCTGCGCTCGTCCGAATATGGGGCGCGTACGTACCTGACCGGGAAACGACCCTTCGTTAATGCGGAGGAATCCCGAAGATTCCGCTGAGTCATCGAGTGGTTGACCAGTCTCTCGCTATATCATGACTGTCAGTTTTCGGCTTTCTCTACTAAGGTGCTCGTCCGGATGAACCAAGGCACAATCGCAGTAGTTCTCCCAGTGCGACCTTAGCCGATATAATGGAACGTAAGGTACCAAAACGTGGGAGCCGGGCAAACCCAACATTTAACCAAAGACATGATTCGGAGCTGATGCATATAGGGCCAAACTCGCGACGTCGAACACTCCCTAAGGTGTTCGGTATTTATAACATACTAGTTGACCCGTTGCGCCAAATGGCGCAGAGACCTGCTGAAGACATGTTGTCGATGAAAATAGTTTCATGCTGCAAGAACCTTCAACTAAATCCATGTGTGCGATGAAAATATTTTCCTTTACTAAGGACAGGCCATGTATATACAGTCAGTTTAGTTCTGGTCTGCTAAATCCATATGCGCCTTGAAAAAAACATGGTTTAACTTGCAGAGCCTCATGTGTTTCAAGTATGAATAAGAACTACGAATCTTTTTGTGCGATTCAAACACATTTCTAGAGAGAGAGAGAGAGAAGCATACCCCTCTCTCATTATGATTATTTTTAAAATGTATTAAATTGGAAATAGACAATTTCATTTACTTGAAGCACTCGAAGAAAGAGAACTTAGACATACTTTTACGCAATGCTCATTTAACCTGTGAAGGACTACGCAATGCTCATTTAACCTGTGAAGGATAAAAATATTTCACCGTCTCTGAATGATGAACTAAACTAAATAAGAAATATATACAATAAATTCATTCAAAGTAGAAAAGGGATACATGGTGTTATCTTAGTAAAAGAAATTACATCATTAGAAGAGAAAAGGGAAGAAAACCAAACATGGGATTGAGTTTTGAAAATATTTGACTGTGCTAGTAGAAGTAGGTTTTAGCAACATTAGGGTAGCATGCATATTCTGTTATCTTATTCAGGTAACATAGAGCCAAATGGCGCAAGGTATATGACATACAACTTTACCGCGAAGATGCGATGTGATATCTTCCTTGACCTAATGTTCAAACATATTTGGAGATCAAACCCATAATTGGTGTCACCTGTCTTAATTAAAACCCAAAACACCTACATTGTGCAACATGGCCTTCTACAACGGGAACAATTATTAGCACAAACAGAGTTCGGATATTACATGTTACATAAGACTTTAG
Source organism: Triticum urartu (assembly GCF_003073215.2). Lineage (NCBI taxonomy): Eukaryota > Viridiplantae > Streptophyta > Magnoliopsida > Poales > Poaceae > Triticum > Triticum urartu. The sequence goes on along the minus strand of NC_053028.1, from coordinate 530,125,224 downwards.
CTTGAGAAACTGTCCTGTTATAGGTGTATAAATTTTCTACTTTTAATCACAGCAGCAAACAAGAACCTTCTTAAATGGCAAACTCCCTTATGCATATTTGTTTCAAAATTCAACTTGTGAACAGAGGCAAAACATTTTATCAATGCACAATAAAATATTGAACACACATAATAGTCTAGTTGGGAATCCAAATGATTGACTTTGACACATCAACATACACTCAAATCATAGAAAATTTGTTCTTTCCGGAAATGGAAACTAACATCAACAAGTTACATGCTCCATCCGCCCTTTGGATTACTCTCTCCTCATGCCTCCCCTTCAATCACTCACCATATTAAGAACACCTGAATATGAAAAACCACTTATGAATTATACAGGCATGCAAAATATTGTATATTGTGAAGCATAGCAATGCCACTAAGTAAGATTGGCACTCTCATATTTAAAAACAGAAAATATAATAAACTGTGTATTAAAGAGATATGGTCTAGAATGGTCTAATATAAACCCATATATTTTCTGTAAAAAGTTTCCTTTTGTGAACTATACTGTCTTTAAAAGATAGGTCAAATTGTTAAAAACTGACATGTAAACAACAAACACAAACTATAGCCAGTCACCAGTCAGCAAAGCCCTATTTTTTTGCAAGGCCAACATCACGACAACCATCACTCATGGTCTTCCTTGGAGGCACGACGTGAAGGTTGCCAAAGGTCAGCGCTACTACATGCGTTTCTATTCACATCATCAATAGTTCATGTATGCACCTATTAGGTAATTCCAAGTTTTCATTCAGATTTATCCTCTTCAAAGGATATGGGGTACACGGTAGCTGGACGGGGAGCTGCAACCTAAGACAACCTGAATCGGCAAATATAGAAACTACCTTGTAGTTCTAAAGATCTGAAATACAACTGCATGGACAAAGTTTTGCTGCGAAAGAATCGTATGTGTATATACATGAGCGTGTTGTTGATTCCACAGAGAAAATTTACCATCAGCTAAGTTAGTCCTTTCGTTGTGCATGAACTCATACACAAGTATGTTCTTCCTGTCTTGCTGACTATAACCAATGAATGTTACCAGGTTCCAATGACGTATTCCAGAAAGCAATGCTACCTAAAACAAGTAGACCTTCACAACAGACTACTCCCTTAGCCCCAAAATAAGTGTCTCAACTCTAGTACAACTTTATAACAGAGTTGAGACACTTATTTTAGGACGGAGGGTGCACATGTAAGCCAGCCAACTCATCAGGACAACATTGGTAAGAAAAGAAATGCATGAGCATATGGTACATTGTCATGCAACGATGCAATCATAGCATGATATGGCTGTTCAGTAGACCATTACAACAGACCACAAGAGGGGATGTGCAGATACAGAATGCAAAGGAAATTTCAAAAGGCAGGAACTGAAATTGCAGAAACATAAAAGAAGGATTACTACTAATCTAAGATAGTGAGGAAACAATTGTCATATGCTCAAAGCACATTAATAGGTCATTGGATAAAGAAAAAAACAGAATAGTCAAACATATCAAGATCTTTTTTCACAACAGGACCAAGCCATACTATAAAAGCAGAAACAAGTAAACACATGAGAAGGTGCACACAAATTTAACTACTTGGCATAAAATAACATAAGTTCATCATCTAACAACAAGAGCCTACACGGGTATATAATTACAGAAGATATTATGTATGCAGATATGATGATATATAACCCTATTTGATTATTCAATTTGATGTGATGCTAAGAAGCACACATCTGAGCCGTCTATTTCTTTTCTCAAAGAAAATAACACCAGGATTATTTTTAGTAATAAGTGCAACAACAATCATGCCTCAGTTGATAAATAATAAAGGAGTACTTGGAATATATACAAACTTGACTCAAATAGCATTGTATTGTCCATTTTGAACATAAATCAAGCAAACCAACATGGGCTCTCCACAAAAACTGCACTATAATTCTTGAGATGGGCTGAAAGAAGAAGGCAAGTAACCTGCAACCAAATAAGAGGATGTCATAATTGCTAGTGAGGCCTGCCCCAAAACCTAAGTTGCGCTCTTCCCTACCCCTATTCTGTACATATAGTGAAAAAAGTGTCCAACCAGGAGCATATTCAAAATCTACAGCTCCTTGGAAGAAGGCCCTTCTCCATAGTAACTAAGCAAGCTTACAAAGGTCTTGTGATTTTATTTGAACAAGGCTATTATGTGCAAGTAAAACCATTCTAATAACTATGGAGCTGCAAAGGTATACTCCAAACAATGATGAGATAGAGTGACAATTTTGGTACAGAGCATAATGATAATGTTCATGAGATACATACAGTGAAAACTATGGTATGGGAATGGCTAATTAGGATCCCTGGTCTTTAAAAAATACCTAATATCCAAACTTCCAATTATTATGGAATGATGCATATGTGTATGTAATTAGCTGCACGTACACTATATTCCTTCATTTGAAAACACTTGTCCTTAACCTCTCAAGTTTTAGTTAATTAATCAGTCACATATAATTGTCAGCATATATTATAGGCAGATAGAAGTACGTGAACAAACTCTAGGACATGGCATTGTGCTTCTGTCAGGAGGATTCCCGGAGCAGGTGACAGCTACGGCAAGCTCCTCTGTAGTCGCCTTCACCTCCTCCATGTACACCTATGTGAAGAACAAGAGGCACAAATCATAAGCTTATCTAACATTGGGAATCTCGTACTGCTAAGAAACCACACCTGAAAGCTATCGTCCTCCGCTAAGCACTCCTCCTTGTGCATTTATACAAACAACTGTCGTCCTCCCCTGAGCACTCCTCCTTGTGTATTTATACAAACATCAAGCATAATTGTCTACTAATTCATTTCTAAAATAGAAGTGCACCAAAAAATAACTATTTGAAATTACAAATAGGGATAGGCCAATAGATGACCTCTTAATTCCATAGGAATCACAAAATCCCAAAAAACGGTACAATTATTATTTTATAAATGTTCGCACCTTAAAGTTAACAATCTCCTCAAATTAGCATACAGGGCTAACATAAACTTAAGCAAGACTGTTCAAATGATCATGGTACATGGTGGATTTATCATAATTGATATTTGCCTGGAAGTGGGCTACGTTCTACAGATATTCTGAAGCTCATTTTCAGTAGTCAGATAAATCGACCTGCTACAGCCGCCTCCAGCCGCCCACTAACACCCACGACAGGCCACCATGGACGACACGCACCTGATTCCACCAGGAAGCCAATCCTATACCATTGCCAGTGTGCGCGCGCCTGAAGTGCACAGTGAGGCAGATCTTCCCTTCGTGGTATATCTGCATCAATATCCCAACCACAACAAGAATCACTGCCAAGAATGATTATCACCCGACAACACTATTTTCAACAAGTTTCATAGTGGCAATTCATAGAACAGTCCAACATAAATAAAGAAGCCACAACCATAGTGTGAGAATTGGAAGGGAATACTGAAGCGAACATGGGCGCAAAGAAATACACAACTGAACAGGAGACAATGAAAGTAGACCACTCCAAAACATTAAGAAACCTATAGTTGTTAATGTGGAAACTAAATCTCATTGAGGTGGAGATGACTCATAACCTGCAGATGAAAAGAAGAGCTCGCCTGCAGATTGGGACCCTCGATGTAGCCATGGAAGGCTAGCCATACAAAGTGGTGCTTTGATGCAAAAACTCAAGGCAACCGTGGCAAGGCCCCATCGAACAACGCCTCATTTCCTCTTACTCCACCTATTTCCCATAACTTAGATTCATAATCAAATATTCAGGTGCAATAACAATTTCTGTCCGGTTATAAGTTAAAACTAAGGAAATTAAATACTAATTAGAATCTGAGACACATCAAACCAAGGAAATCGATCTGCAAGATGCCCTTGCAGCACAAGACAACTCCTCCCTTAGCCAATCTATAGACGACAGCTCATTGGTCGCTACTTGTTGGCGCATTCAGACTTCTTCTTTCCCTCTATGACAAAAAATCAACATGTGAACATAAGAATCAAAATAAGAGAAGGAACAAGCAGTACTCGAGATGTACAAAAAGCATGCGCTTATAAGCTATTATATGTCTGTATGAATGTGCGAAAAACATGGGGCTCTAAACTATAAATCAATTATTAACTAATAATGTTACTTTGGTGACTTCATTGCTTCACACATCCTTATTTCAGCACAACATGTCATGCATATTTAGAAACTGCGACATATATATCAACCGCACTAATATGGCAAACAATTAGCTAACCCTGGCATATTTACCTTTCGCCCATGGTTGTGATCTTTTCGCATTAATCTCCAATACTGAATCATCCACGATCATGGTGGGTCCTTTAAAGGGGCCATGAGTGGATTCATACTTGAACATATGGGCCAATCAATGGGAGGAGGGGTGTTAACTTGAGTAGTGAAGGGAAGAATATAATGGTAGAATTAAATTTGTCAAATTCCGATGCAGTAGAACATCCCACTGGATGATCTCTATCATTGCACCTAATAACAGAAAAATGTAGGAACCCAATTGCGCAAAATTAGGTGTTAAGTAATTTTTCTATGCTCGAAATACAGTGCAACATGGTCTGATGCAATTTTGATACAAAGTAGTACAAAACTAACTACTGCAAAACTATGAGTTCAACACCTAAACTTTGAGTTTCAGTTGCAGAAGTTCTCATAGCAAAAGATATGCAAATCATATAGCATTATTTCCTTACCATGTACTTAGCATCAATAAAAGGACTATTGACAGCCACAACTTCAATAACACCTCTACTGCATTGATGGCTCTTCTCAAATCCTCAATGACTGAATGATCATTAATTTCTTCAATCCTCATAACTGAATATTTCTTGTGTCTGTATGTCACTTGACTCACTCCCTGGCCAACACAGTAGCAACATCAGCAGGTCAACCGCAGCAAGCAACAAAGTCAGTATACAACAAAACATAGCTTTGTAGCTTCATAGAATATACACACATTATACAAATATTACAACAAAGCATCAACATCATGCCATCAGCAGCCCAACACCCAGACAAAGCACCGAGCAACAAGCCAGCAAGTACGCACACAACAAGCAAGCACACACGCAGCACAGCAACAGCAAGCACGCACACATCACACGTGTAATAAGCAGGGCAAGAAGACCAGGAAGATCAGTGATTCAGAGGAAGTTACCTCGCTGGGGACGGGATTCCTGGCAGCAGTGGTGGAGTTGACTCGGGGCGGCGATGGAGGTCACTCGAGGCGGCGCCCAAGGCGACTCCGGGCTGCAGCGGTGGCGTGGCCATGCAGGCACCCTCGACTAATCCGCCGCCCTGCTCTTGTCAATGGGGCGACGCATCATCACCTCCTACTGGCCGCAGCTCTTGTAATGGTGTGGCACCTGCGGCTGCTCTTCGATGGTGAGCCTCCTCCCATGATGGCCGAGCAAGGTGGGTGCAGAGGCAGCGGCTACGCTCACGGTGTAGTAGAGGCAAGCCGATCTGCCTCCTTGGCTGGCATCCGCGCCTCTCCTCCTTCTCCGGCCGGTGACACCCAGCTGATCTCCTCCTTTCGCGGCTTCCTCGTGACCTGGGGTGGATAAGGACCTCAGGGAGGTGGTGGATCTCGTCAAATGCGGTGGCAGAGCTCTTGGGGCTGCGGGAAGGAGGGAAAGGGGAGGGGCGCGAGCGCCTGTGTTGATGAGGAAGTGAGGAGGGAGGATTGTGGCAGCTGTGGGTTGGGGGCTAGCCGGCTCGGGTTCATTCGGCCGTGCGCTCCCTCCATCGCCTCCTGACCTTCTTGATTTCCTCTGCTCCGCCTTTGCCTTCCTCTAACTCGCCACGGCTCTCTGGCCCTGCCCTTGAACTGATGCGCGAATGGACGAGGCGAAGTCCGGGTGGGCTGGAAGAGGTGGGGCTCGGGGTGGAGCATGTGAGGACGGAGGAGGAAGAGCTCGGGGCAGAGCTCGTACCAGGGATGGAGGACGGATGCGGGTGGGGCGGCGGCTAGGGTTCGTGCGGCTGAGACGAGTGAGGGAGGAAGGAGGCGGGGTGTGCGGCTGTGGGGTTTGGGCGACCAATGGGCTTTTCGGAATGAATGACCAATGGTACTGTTTCACCCCGCACCCAGCCAACACATCGCGACCCCATCGGCGAAGCGGCCCACTTGTCATACACGCGTGAAAGAAACAGCAAGGTGAACACACAGTGAATATCTAATGGATGAGGAGAGCCGAGGTGTGATTTTTACCCTGATCTGACGGCCACGAATGGCCCAATCGGGGGAGCCTCCTAGAGGTGAGTTGGCTAGCCTCTGTTATGTTTTAAATACCGGGTGAAACAATGCCCTTAATAAGAAACCCCATGTGTCTAGGTATGCGCAATATCCTGACGTGGCGACATGCCAAGAATGTCATCATTCTTCTCGGTTATGTGGAGTATCCGGAGGATGTGAGCAACAAGAGAGAGTAAAAAAGGTTTATGCAGGGTCATAATCTAAAAAGAAACATTTGGGCGGGTCCCTGCTGCACGTCTACACCTGTGTCTCCGTTGTGCTGTGTCCAGGATGGGTGTAGCACGATTATCATCTGTAAAAGGAAAGAACTTGGGTGAAAGTTGTCGTGCCAAAAAAAGAAGAATTGGTTATTATCAATGAACTATCAAAATGCAGGAGGAGTCAAGTTGAGCCGGGCTGGCCCTGATTACACGCGGGGAGCCCCTGGTATCGTTTATGAGGGTTTGATCATCAAACCCATCTCATGTATATGTGATGGAACGCCGGACTCGTCTAACCGTGTCTGTGGTCTTGACGACCTGCCATTTTTTCTGGTTAGTGGGGCCTTCTAGTTTGCGGCTGTTAGAGCCGCCGCGTCCTCTTCCGTACGTAAAAAACATTTGGTACTTACGCTAACTGTGATGATGCCACGTGGACCGGGCATCTTAAGCTTGAGAAAAGCATAATGCAATATTGCGTTAAAACGAGCGAAGGTCGTTCTTCCGAGTAGTGTTTGATAGCCACTTTGGACTGGGGCAATGTGAAAAGTTAACCTTTCTCTTCAGAAGTTATCGGGAGAACCGAATACCACCTCTAGTAGTAGAGAGCCCATACAGAGGGCCTCTTGGCCTGGTATTACTCCCTTGAAGGTAGTATTACTGTGGCTTATCTATGTCGGGTCTATCCCCATTTTGCGGACTGTGTCCTAATATATCAGATTTAGATCACTGCCGCCGTCCATTAGGACTCGTGTGAAATGGTACCCATTTATGATTGGGTCTAACACCAAGGCCGTCAGTCCTTCGCGCCGGATATTTGTATCGTGATCCCCACGATCAAAACTGATCAGGCAGGCCAGCCAGGGGTTGAACCTAGGGGTGACGGGCTCTATGGCGCGTGTGCATCGGAGTGCATGCTTGCTTCTCCTCTTTGTCACAAGGATCACGTTTTCTGTTTTAATCTCCGGTGGGAACTTTTTCTGTCGCCCGGCGCTTTGCTGGCGAGGTTCATCCTCGTCTTCGCTTGGTGTCTCTTCCCCTTTGTGTTCGGCGTTTAGCTTACCGGCCTTCTTGAAGACCCAACATTCTCTGTGGGTATGATTTGCAAGTTTGTCTGGGGTGCCGTGAATCTGACAGAGTTTGTCAAGAATTTTGTTTAGGCCAGATTGTCCTTCTCTGCTGCCTTTCAAAGGCTTTTTCTGCTGACTTGGTCAGGCGCCCCTGAATCCGGCGTTTACCGCCATGTTATCTGGGCTACCTTCTTTATTTTGACGCTTGTTTTTGTTGCGTCGTGGTTTACCATTGCCATCCCTAACTTCGGATGTGCTTGGGTCGCTGGTGCTGCTACGGGCCAACCAGCTATCCTCGCCCGCACAAAAGCGGGTCATGAGGCTTGTTAGGGCTGCCATTGTTCTCGGTTTTTCTTTGCCGAGGTGTCTGGAGAGCCATTCGTCTCAGATGCTGTGTTTAAAAGCTGCTAAGGCTTCAGCGTCCGGACAGTCGATGATTTGGTTCTTCTTGGCGAGGAACCTGTTCCAAAGCTTTCGGGCGGACTCTCCGGACTGTTAGATTATATGACTTAAATCGTCTGCATCTGGAGGTCAGACGTAAGTCCCTTGAAAATTGGCCCGGAAAGCGTCCTCGAGCTCCTCCCAACTTCCAATTGAGTTTTCGGGGAGGCCTTTCAGCCAGTCCCGAGCTGTCCCTTTAAGCTTGCGGGGCAAGTATTTAATGGCATGGAGATCGTCTCCACGAGCCATATGAATATGGAGGATAAAATCCTCTATCCAGACTCCAGGGTATGTGGTCCCATCATACGCCTCTATGTTCATCGGTTTGAATCCATTTGGGAATTCGTGATCCAGCACCTCATCAGTGAAACATAGGGGGTGTGCGGCACCCCTGTATTGGGATGTGCCATGGTGTTCGGACGGTTGTAGTATTTGGTTTTGGTTTTGTACCAGAGCGCGCTTCCTAGATCCGTAGATGGATCTGGTCGCGCCGGATTTTTGGCCCAAGTTCTCACGTAGATCGTGTGTTGACTTATGTGCGACCTTGTTAGCTGCTCTATCACGCTCACAAGGTGGTGGATCTGGCTGGTTGGCCATATCATTCTTCGGCTGTGTGGGCTCTAAGGCGTCATCGTCGAATTTCGGTAATAGCTTGCGCTTTGGATAGCTATTTGTGTGGTAACTTCCACCATACTTTGTTACTTTGTTCCACCTGCTGTTGAGTGTATCTTGTGCGGCCTTAAGCCTTTGCTTCTGTTTCTTCAGGCTCCTCACTGTGGCAATAAGCCTTCTGCGGAGGTTCTCTTGCTCCAGGTGCGTTTCCGGGATGATGTGTGCATCTTCGTCCGGACTGCTTTCTTCCCCAGACGTGGTTTGATGAGGCTTATCCTTGGCGTCGTCGTGTTCGGACATCGGATCCGTACTATGTTTGCAGTTTGCATCTTGATCGTTTTCTATCACCGGGGTGGTGCAGTTGTCGTTTCTTTCAGAGTCGAGTGGACTATTATTTCCTCTTGCGTTGTTATCGCTGTTTTTGCTATGGCGGGACTTAGAGCGGCGCCGCTGACGTCGGCGCTTGGGTTGCTTGGAGGGTGCATCCCTCGCTGTCTCTTCTCCATTGCACTCTCTAGGTGTATCCACCATGTATACGTCATGTGATGAAGTGGTGGTCCGGCGCCCTGTGGGCGGTGGTTCCTGTTTGTCTCCGGCATCGTCGTCCATATCGTCAATGTCTTCGGAGTCAGAGTCGAGCATGTCGGTTAAGTCGTCGACAGTGGCTACTAAGTGGGTGGTGGGTGGGCAGCGAATTTCTTCATCGTCCGCATCCCATTCTAGACGGACATAGTTCGACCAAGGTTCTCCTGACAGGGAGAGAGACCTTAATGAATTTAGCACATCTCCGAAAGGTGAGTGCTGAAAGATATCTGCGGAGGTGAACTCCATGATCGGCGCCCAGTCAGATTCGACAGGCATGGATGTAGGCGGCTCGGAGTCCGTGGCCGGGGATAAATCCAGTGGTTCGGCGACGCGGCTCTTGAAAGGGGCGAAGTCAATATCTAGCTCTATCGCCACCAAGAGTGCGGCCTCCATGGCGGGGTCTATCCATCCGCTCTCGGATGGCGCGATTTGCTCCGGATTAACAGCCGGAGTAGCTGCGGATGCGATCTCCCGAATACTGTTCGACTGCATAGTTACGTCTTGCTCGTCACGACTGTGCGGCGCGTCCGGCATGGGCTCGAATCCGTCGAATATCAAGTCTCCGCGGATGTCAGCCGTGTATTTCAAGTTTCCAAATCTGACCTGATGGCCAGGGGCGTAGTTTTTGATCTGCTCTAGATGGCCCGCAGTGCGAAGCCGCCGAATACGAAGATCTGTCCGGGGAGGAAAGCCTCACCCTGGACCGCATCGCTAGAGATGATCGAAGGAGCCATCAAGCCTTATTGTGACGACACAGTGGAACTCTCAATGAAAGCACCAATGTCGGTGTCAAAACCGGCGGATCTCGGGTAGGGGGTCCCGAACTGTGCGTCTAAGGCGGATGGTAACAGGAGGCAGGGGACACGATGTTTACCCAGGTTCGGGCCCTCTTGATGGAGGTAATACCCTACGTCCTGCTTGATTGTTCTTGATGATATGAGTAGTACAAGAGTTGATCTACCACGAGATCAAAGAGGCTAAACCGTAGAAGCTAGCCTATGGTATGATTGTATGTTGTCCTATGGACTAAAACCCTCCGGTTTATATAGACACCGGAGGGGGCTAGGGTTACACAAGGTCGGTTACAAACGAGGAGATATACATATCCGTCTTGCCTAACTTGCCTTCCACGCCAACTAGAGTCCCATCCGGACACGGGACGAAGTCTTCAATCTCGTATCTTCATAGTCCAACAGTCCGGCCAAAGGATATAGTCCGGCTGTCCGGAGACCCCCTAATCCAGGACTCCCTCATCAATCCCTTCACGACCACTTATGAAAGTGAGATCTGATAGAGATAATAAGATAAATATTTTTGGTATTTTTGTTGTATAGATTGGAAAGTAAGGATTGCAAAATAAACGGCGACAGAAATGGCTTGTTGATAGGAGAATAATATAATGGAGAATAGACCCAGGGGCCATAGGTTTCACTAGTGGCTTCTCTCAAGATAGCAAATTCTACGGTGGGTGAACAAATTACTGTTGAGCAATTGATAGAAAAGCGCATAGTTATGAGAATATCTAGGCATGATCATGTATATAGGCATCACGTCCACGACAAGTAGACCGAAACGATTCTGCATCTACTACTATTACTCCACACATTGACTGCTATCTAGCATGCATCTAGAGTATTAAGTTCATAAGAACAGAGTAACACATTAGGCAAGGTGGCATGATGCAGAGGGATAAACTCAAGCAATATGATATAAACCCCATCTTTTTATCCTCGATGGCAACAATACAATACGTGCCTTGCTGCCACTGCTGTCACTGGGAAAGGACACCGCAAGATTGAACCCAAAGCTAAGCACTTCTCCCATTGCAAGAAAGATCAATCTAGTAGGCCAAACCAAACTGACAATTCGAAGAGACTTGCAAAGATATTAAATCATGCATAAAATAATTCAGAGAAGATTCAAATATTGTTCATAGATAATCTTGATCATAAGCCCACAATTCATCGGATCTCGACAAACACACCGCAAAAAGAATTACATCGAATAGATCTCCAAGAGAATCAATGAGAACTTTGTATTGAGATCCAAAGAGAGAGAAGAAGCCATCTAGCTAATAACTACGGACCCGAAGGTCTACGGTAAAGGATTCACACATCATTGGAGAGGCTATGGTGTTGATGTAGAAACCCTCCGTGATCGAGTACCCCTCCGGTGGAGCGCCGGAAAAGGCCCCAAGATGGGATCTCATGGGTACAGAAGGTTGCGGCAGTGGAAATAGGATTTCGTGGTGCTCCTGCATGTTTTCAGGGTATATGGGTATATATATAGGAGGAAGAAGTAGGTCGGTGGAGCCGCGAGGGGCCCACGAGGGTGGGGGCGCGCCTGGCCCCCTTGGGCGCGACCTCCTTCCTCATGGGCTCCTCGCTTCTTTCTTGACGTCCACTCTAAGTCTCCTGGATCACGTTTGTTCCAAAAATAACTCTCCCGAAGGTTTCATTCCATTTGGATTCCATTTGATATTCATTTTCTGCGAAACACTGAAATAGGCAAAAAAAAAACAGCAGTTTGCACTGGGCCTTCGGTTAGTAGGTTAGTCCCAAAAATAATATAAAAAGGTATATTAAAGCCCATTAAACATCCAAAACAGATAATATAATAGCATGGAACAATCAAAAATTATAGATACGTTGGAGACGTATCAAGCATCCCCAAGCTTAATTCCTGCTCGTCCTCGAGTAGGTAAATGATTAAAATAGAATTTTTGATGTGGAATGCTACCTAGCATAATTCTCGATGTAATTTTTTTTATTGTGGCATGAATGTTCAGATCCGAAAGATTCAAGACAAAAGTTTAATATTGACATAAAAATAATAATACTTCAAGCATACTAACAAAGCAATCATGTCTCCTCAAAATAACATGGCCAAAGAAAGTTATCCCTACAAAATCATATAGTTTGTGTTGGGGATATTACTGCTGGACATAAACCGGCCAGGAGAGGCCGGGCTATCCCCATAATGAGTTATTATATTTGAAGCCCATGAAGACAGAGACGGTGGCGCTTTATGAAGGCCCAGGGCCCAAAGGTGGATTAAGGCATGTAGACATAAACGACATTGATATGTAAACTTGTGATGTAAGATAGAAAGAGTAGAGACCGAGCCGAACACGTTTATGAGCCGGCCTCGGGATTCTGTAAACCGACGGGCGTCAACCTACGTATATAAAGGGACGACCCAGTGGCGGTTTAGGGACAACAAACAATAAGTCGAGAGCCAGGTAAAGCAGATTCGCTCCCTATTCATTGAAACCCTAGCAATTCCATCACAATTGGAGTAGGCTTTTACCTTCATCGTAAGGGGCAGAACCAATATAACTCTTTGCGTCGCTTGTCCACTTTAACCCCTATAAGCTAACCCGTTGCGATGGCTCCACGACTAAGTCCTTTCATGAGGACATCTATCGTGACGAAACCACAACAGTTGGCGCCCATCGTGGGGCTATTGCAGGATGGTTTTGAGTTCTTGAAGGGCAGCTTAGGAGGACTCAAGGGATACACTATGGGCTGGATGACCAAGAGTCATCGCGGCAAGCTCTACATCGATGACGCAGGCTGGGGCCCCGAGGCCGGCTCGATCGAGTATGGGTACCGGGTCCCCTTTGGCGGAATACACGTCTTCATTGGCAAGATCAGTGAACCGGGCCCTGAGCCGGACGTCTGCACCGACATCATCAAGACGACTTAGCGTGCAAGACCTGCCCGCGTTCAGCATGCCGTGAAGCGTGCCTTCGTGGGAGTTATCCACGGAGCGGAATTTGAGGATAGATCAGTATCTAACGGCAAAACTGTCATTTACTCTGACGACGAGTCTTCAACCAGAGAAACTGAGTCGCTGTATCAGCTACAGGATGGCCGGATTAGCGGTGGTACCGATGGCGACAGTATTCCGAACCTCCTCAACCACCGAGCCGAGTTGCGATCTTCATGGCCGGTACACAATCGGTGCAGCATTCTTCTACCGCCGCAGCGATGATTTCCGGTTCAACAGCGGCAACACTAGCTGGAGCAGGAGGCTCTGCACAAGCACCACCGACTCAGGTTTTGTCCGATTTGTTCGACACTTTGGCAACGTTGGTAGCAGCGAGGTTGACGCGGCAAACCAGGATCAGCATAACACGGAGATTGCAAAGGTGAAAGATCAGATAGCTCAAGCTACGGTGGATCTAGCAGTGGAGAACACCAGGATGGCCGCTGAGCGGGCCGAATTAGAAGTACAGGCCTATCGTCTTATGCTGGACCAAAGTGCGTCGGATGATGTCATGAGGAGAAGGTACCGTTCTCACCTATCGCCGGTTTACGAGGGAAGAAACCTCTTTAACATGCCAGGAGCAGGCACCAACAACCAGCCAGTGGTAAACCGGGCGGAGGCACCTGTGACAGGGGTGCCAGTTCAGCCGCGCACGATGGATCCGCCCCCTCAGCCTCGTCAGAACGATGTCCCATCACGACGCGTCTCAACGCCTCCGGGTCATTACTCTAACCCGTTGGATAACATCATTGCCGCCGCTTTGCGATTGGCAGCTCTCCCAATCGATGGCGAGTCCCCAGTAGCAGTTAAGACACGACGAGCTAGGGAGCTCCTTTAGACATCCTTGACTTAGCAGCAAGCCTATTCATATAGCCGCAAAATGATTCATGCAACCCGCTTTCAGCGGACGAAATCCTTTCAATTACCGTACCCATCAACGTATGGTGTTCCTCTGAGATAGACGCTCGCCCTAACAGATCCTTCAGTTCATCCGACCGAGCACTAGGCGGTGCCGGACTCGTTCGATGGCCTTTTTCAAAGACCAGACACGGATGGCCTTGGGGGGGCCATATGACTGCCTTCCGGCCCTGCCGGATTCGGAGAAACCCTCCGCGACGATACCTCAGGATCGCCCGCCTCGTAAGGCGGTACGGCAGGGGGAGGCATTCCGCTCTCCATCATCTCTGGAAGAAGATCCCCCGAAGATGAGCTCTGCTGAGAAGGGCTGAGATCCGAACTACAAGGTATAATTTCGGTTATTTTCCTCATAAATAAAACAAGGATTTCTCTCATTTTAAACCTCCCCTCTCTACTTACGGCTCGGTGAAGCGCTGATCCCCTTGAGGGCATAGTACGGCCGGGGCATCCCCCGGCACAGGACCCTCTGGCGAAGATTTCTTCCCCCGCTTTGAGACCATGTACTCCGGGTCTTCAGAGGCAGTACTCTTCCTCCCCTGAGTAGAGGAATTTTTGATACCTCCTTTCCAGACAGCCTCCTTCGGGGAGGCATCAGCTTCTTTGTCCCCCCCTTCACTTTCTTCCGAAGGCACGATCTCCAGCATCCCGGTTAACACGGGATCCGGCGAGGTCTCAGGAAGGGGGGCGGGACACCTGATTAACTTCGCCTTCGCTACCCACTCCTGTTTCAAAGACAACCCTTTTAAGGGTGATATTGTGATAAATGAACGGATGGTGTGTCCGGGCACATGGCTACTTACTTGAGTATCCGGACGATTGCAGCTCAGACCTGCGTCCTTCGTAGAATCCGGACACACTACTTGTGGTCCGAAGAACAATTTGTACATCTCCACAGGCGTCATGCCAAGAAAATGTTGGAGAACTCATGGTCCCTCCGGGTTGAACTCCCACAGGCGGAGGGGGCGACGTTTGCGGGGCAGAACTCGGCGAATTAACATAACCTGCATCACCACGACCAGACTGATCTCTCTTTATAGGAGATCTCGGATGCGGCCCTGCAACAGGGGCACGTCCTTTGCCGACCCCCAGACGATCCCCTTATTGACCCATGACGCTAGTCGTGGCGGGGGACCCGAGCGGAAAGCAGGCAGGGCCACCCACTTGGTGCTCCTGGGAGCTGTGATATAAAACCACTCTTGTTGCCATAAGCTGAACTCCTCTTGAAAAGAGCCCTCGGGCCATGGAGCGTCAGCATTCTTGCTTATAACTGTGCCTCCGCACTCTGCGTGCTGTCCCTCAATCATCTTCGGCTCTACTTTAAAGGTGTTAAGCCACAGTCCGAAGTGAGGAGTAATACGGAGGAAGGTTTCGCACACGACAATGAACGATGAGATGTGGAGGATGGACTCCGGGGCTAAGTCGTGAAATTCCAGCCCATAATAAAACATGAGCCCCCTCACGAAGGGATCCATCGTGAAGCCTAGCCCTCGGAGGAAGTGAGACACGAACACCACGCTCTCACCAGGCTTGGGAGTAGGAATAACCTGCCCGTGAGCAAGCAGCCTATGCGAGATTTTGCTGGTCAAAAACCTGGCCTCTCTCAGCTTTAGCACATCTTCCTCCGTGACGGAGGAAGGCGTCCATCGACCTCGAAGGTCGGAGCCGGACATCATCAAAGGTCCAAAGCACCTGAAATCTGGGGCCTTGGGTGTTGGAACTCGAGGTGAAGGGCGAATTCGATTAAGATCAAAAGAAAGGAGTAAGGCCTTGGTCTCCTTATAAGAGGTTGAATACCAAGAGCCCTCCCCGTGACCGTTTGGGACTCGCCTTTGATCGAGGAGACACACCAACGGGCACGATTGGGTTACCCACGTCCGTATTGATGAGAATCCCGTAAATAAAGGGGACACGATCTCTGCTTCGGCAAGGCGTGCCAAGGAAACCGCCTCACAAAACGTGCTGAGGTGGGACAATAAAAATGGTTCAAATAAAGGCTTGGCTGTGGCGTAATGACACACTACGGAATACATCACCAGATTAGACTTGTGTAAATATTATTCTCTCTATGGCAGTATGTGGAACTTATTTTGCAGAGTCAGACACTATCCTTGTGTTCAAAATCTTCTATGAAGTATTCGGAGGAGGAACCCGCCTTGCAATGCCGAAGACAATCTGCGCGCCGGACTCGTCGTCATTGAAGCCTGGTTCAGGGGCTACTGAGGGAGTCCTGGAATAGGGGGTGTAAGGACAGACGGACTATTACCTTTGGTCGGACTCTTGGACTATGAAGATACAAGATTGAACACTTCGTCCCGTGTCCGGATGGGACTTTCCTTGGCGTGGAAGGCAAGCTTGGTAATACGGATATATAGATCTCCTCCCATTGTAACCGACTCTGTGTAACCCTAGCCCTCTCCGATGTCTATATAAACTGGAGGGTTTTAGTCCATAGGACGAACAACAATCATACCATAGGCTAGCTTCTAGGGTTTAGCCTCTTTGATCTCGTGGTAGATCTACTCTTGTACTACCCATATCATCAATATTAATCACGCAGGAGTAGGGTTTTACCTCCATTGAGAGGGCCCGAACCTGGGTAGAAATGTTGTGTCCCTGGTCTCCTGTTACCATCCGCCTAGACGCACAGTTCGGGACCCCCTACCCGAGATCCGCCGGTTTTGACACCGACAGCTGTCGAGCACTACTTTGAAGAAGTTCTTGAAGGCGCTCGTTCGATAGAGGCTCAGTGCTCGAAGAATATTATGTTCTAGTGACATGTATTCCCATTGTAAAAACAATGTTTTACTGAATTATCAAGGCTGTATTTATACTTTTGCCCGAAAGTACTATGATGCCTCATGTGTGGCCGTTTATATATATATGTATGTAACCTGAAAGTTGGCAGTCGTCGGCTTCCGCCCCCACACATATAATGGGGGGGTGTTCACAGAAAATGCATATCCACACTTGATCCAACGTCTTGGTTCATTAAGGAGGTGATAGCACAGAGAATGAGGCAATCGGACTATATCACTTTAACACTTTCACTTAGCCATAGGAGTTTGACGGTGGGGCTACTATATAGCCCCTGGTACTTCTGCGCTTGTCCGAATACGGGGCACGTACATACATGACCGGGAAATGGCCCTTCGTTAATGCGTAGGAATCCCGAATATTCTGATGAGTCATCGAGTGGTTGACTAGTCTCTCGCTATATCATGACAGTCAGTTTTCGGCTTTCTCTACTGAGGTGCTCGTCCGGATGAAACAGGGCACAATCGCAGTAGTTCTCCCAGTGCTACCTTAGCCGATATAACGGAACGGAAGGTACCAAAACGTGGGAGCCGGGCAAACTCAACATGTGACCAAAGACATGATTCGGAGCCGATGCATATAGGGACAAACTCACGGCACTGAACAGTCCCTAAGGTGTTCGGTCTTTATAACATATACCGGGCTAAACAATGACCTTAATAAGAAACCCCATGTGTCCAGGTCCATGCAAAATCTTGACGTGGCCACGTGCCAATAACGCCAGCATCCTTCTCAGTTTTGTGGAGTATCCGGAGGATGTGAGCAACAAGAGACAGTAAAAAAGGTTTACGCAGGGTCTTAATCTAAAAAGAAACCTTTGGGCGGGTCCCTGGTGCACGTCTGCGCCTGTGTCTCCGTTGTGCCGTGTCCTGGATGGGTGTAGCACGATTGTCATCTGCAAAAGGAAAGAACTTAGGTGAAAGTTGCCTTGCCAAAAAGAAGATTGGTTATTATCAATGAACTATCAAAATTCAAGAGAAGCCAAGTTGAGCCAGGCTGGCCCGGATTACACGCAGGAAGCCCCTGGTATCGGTTATGAGGGTTTGATCATCAAACCAATCTCGTGTATATATGATGGAACGCCGGATTCGTTTGACCATGTCCGTGGCCTTGACGACCTGCCATTTTTGGCCGTCTAGTTTATGGCTGCTAGAGCCGCCGCATCCTCTTCGGTACGTGGGAAACGTTCGGTATTTCCGCTAACTGAGATGATACCACGTGGACCGGGCATCTTAAGCTTGAGAAAAGCATAATGCAGTATTGCGTTAAAACGAGTGAAAGCCGTTGTTACGAGTAGTGCTGGATAGCCACTTCGGAATGGGGCGAAGTGAAAAGTTAACCTTTCGCTTCGGAAGTTATCGCGAGAACTGGATACCACCTCTAGTAGTAGAGAGCCCGTACAGCGGGCCTTTTGGCCTGATATTACTCCCTTGAAGGTAGTATTACTGTGGCTTACTTGCGTCGGGTCTATCCCCATTTTGCGGACTATGTCCTGATATATCAGATTTAGATCACTGCCGCCATCCATGAGGACTTGTGTGAAATGGTACCCATTTATTATTGGGTCTAACACCAAGGCCGTCATTCCTTCATGCCGGATATTTGTCTCGTGATCCCTACGATCAAAAGTGATCGGGCAGGTCAACCAGGGATTGAACCTAGGGGTGACGGGCTCTATGGTGCGTGTGCCTCAGAGTGCATGCTTGCTTCTCCTTTTTGTCACATGGATCACGTTTACTGTTCTAACCTCTGGTCGGAATTTTTTCTGTCCTCCGGCGCTTTGCTAGCGAGGCTCATCCTCGTCTTCGCTTGGTGTCTCTTCCCCTTTGTGTTCGGTGTTTAGCTTACCGGCCTGCTTGAAGACCCAACATTCTCTTTGGGTATGATTTGCAGGTTTTTCTGGGGTGCCGTGAATCTGACAGAGTTTGTCAAGAATTTTGTTTAGGCCAGATTGTCCTTCTCTACTGCCTTTGAAAGGCTTTTTCCGCTGACCTAGTCGGGAGCCCCAGAATCCGGCGTTTACCGCCGTGTTATCTGGGCTACCATCTTTATTTCGATGCTTGTTTTTGTTGCGTCGTGGTTTACCATTGCCATCCCTGACTTCGGATGTGCTTGGGTCGCTGGTGCTGCTACGGGCCAACCAGCTGTCCTCGCCCGCACAAAAGTGGGTCATGAGGCTAGTTAGGGCTACCATTGTTCTCGGTTTTTCTTGACCGAGGTGTCTAGCGAGCCATTCGTCTCGGACGCTGTGTTTAAAAGCTGCTAAAGCTTCGGTGTCCAGACAGTCGACGATTTGGTTCTTCTTGGTGAGGAACCTGTTCCAAAGCTTTCGGGAAGACTCTCCGGACTGTTGGATTATATGACTTAAATCTTCTACATACGGAGGTCGGACATAAGTCCCTTGAAAATTGGCCCGAAAGGCGTCCTCGAGCTCCTCCCAACTTCCAATTGAGTTTTCGGGGAGGCTTTTCAGCCAGTGCTGAGCTATCCCTTTAAGCTTGAGGGGCAAGTATTTAATGGCATGGAGATCGTCTCCACGAGCCATATGAATATGGTGGATGAAGTCCTCTATCCAGACTCCAGGGTCTGTGGTTCCATCGTATGCCTCTATGTTCACCTATTTGAATCCCTCTGGGAATTCGTGATTCAGCACCTCATCAGTGAAACATAAGGGGTGTGCGGCACCCCTGTATTGGGATGCGCCATGGTGTTCGGATGGTTGTAGTATTCGGTGTTGGTTTTGTACCGTAGCGCGCTTCCTAGATCCATAGATTGATCTGGTCGCGCCGGGTTTTTGACGCAAGTTCTCACGTAGACTGTGTGTTGACTTATGTGTGACTTTGTTAGCCGCTCTATCGCGTTCACAAGGTGGTGGATCCGGCCGGTTGGCCGTATCACTCTTCGGCTGTATGGGCTCTAAGGCCTCATCGTTGAATTCCGGTAATAACTTGCGCTTTGGATAGCTATTTTTATGGTAACTTCCACCATACTTTGTTACTTTGTTCCACTTGCTGTTGAGCGTATCTTGTGCGACCTTGAGCCTTTGCTTCTGTTTCTTCAGGCTCCTCGCTGTGGCCATAAGCCTTCTGCGGAGGTTTTCTTGCTCCAAGTGCATTTCCGGGATGATGTGTGCATGTTCGTTCGGACTGTTTTCTTCCCCAGACGGGGTTTGATGAGGCTTATCCTTGGCGTTGTTCTGTTCGGACGTCGGGTCCGTACTATGTTTGAAGTTTGCATCTTGATCGTGCTCTGCCACCGGGGTGGTTCAGCCATCGTTTCTTCTAGAGTCGACTGGACTATTATTTCCTCTTGCGCTGTTATCATTCTTTTTGCTATGGTGGGACTTAGAGCAGCGCTGCTGACATCGGCGCCTGGGTTGCTTGGAGGGGGCATCCTCCGCTCTCTCTTTGCCATTGCCCTCTATGGGTGTATCCACCATGTATACGTCATGTGATGAAGTGGCGGTCCCGCGCCCTGTGGGCGGTGGTTCCTGTTCATCTCCTGCATCGTCGTCCATACCGTTGATGTCTTCGGAGTCGAAGTCGAGCATGTCGGTTCAGTCGTCGACAGTGGCTACTAAGTGGGTGGTGGGTGGGCAGCGAATTTCTTCGTCGTCCGCATCCCATTCTAGCCGGACGTAGTTCGGCCAAGGTTCTCCTGACAGGGAGAGAGACCTTAATGAATTTAGCACATCTCCGAAAGGTGAGTGCTGAAAGATATCCGCGGAGGTGAACTCCATGATCGGCGCCCTGTCGGATTCGACAGGCACGGATGTAGGCGGCTCGGAGTCCGTGGCTGGGGATAAATCTAGTGGTTCGGTGATGCGGCTCTCGAAAGGGGTGAAGTCAGTATCTGGCTCTATCGCCACTGAGAGTGCGGCCTCCATGGAGGGGTCTATCCCTCCGCTCTTGGATGGCGCAACTTGCTTCGGATTAACAGCCGGAGTAGCTACGGATGCAATCTCCCAAACACTGTTCGACGACAGAGTTTCGTCTTGCTCGTCACGACTGTGCGGCGCGTCCGGCATGGGCTCGAATCCGTCGAAGATCAAATCTCCATGGATGTCGGCCGTGTAGTTCAAGTTTCCAAATCTGACCTGATGGCCAGGGGCGTAGCTCTCAATTTGCTCCAGATGGCCAAGCGAATTGGCCCGTAGTGCGAAGCCACCGAATATGAAGATCTGTCGGGGAGGAAAGCCTCACCCTGGACCGCATCGCTAGCGATGATCGAAGGAGCCATCAAGCCTTATGGTGACGACAAAGTGGAACTCTCAATGAAAGCACCAATGTCGGTGTCAAAACCAGCGGATCTCGGGTAGGGGGTCCCGAACTGCGCGTCTAAGGCGGATGGTAACAGGAGGCAGGGGACACGATGTTTACCCAGGTTTGGGCCCTCTTGATGGAGGTAATACCCTACGTCCTGCTTGATTGTTCT
Source organism: Triticum urartu (assembly GCF_003073215.2). NCBI lineage: Eukaryota > Viridiplantae > Streptophyta > Magnoliopsida > Poales > Poaceae > Triticum > Triticum urartu. The sequence goes on along the minus strand of NC_053028.1, from coordinate 530,104,066 downwards.
TGATGATATGAGTATTACAAGAGTTGATCTATGGACTAAACCCTCGAAGCTAGCCTATGGTATGATTGTATGTTGTCCTATGGACTAAAACCCTCCGGTTTATATAGACACCGGAGGGGGCTAGGGTTACACAAGGTCGGTTACAAAGGAGGAGATATACATATCCGTACTGCCTAGCTTGCCTTCCACGCCAAGTAGAGTCCCATCCGGACACAGGACGAAGTCTTCAAAATCGTATCTTCATAGTCCAACAGTCCGGCTATCCGGAGACCCCCTAATCCAGGACTCCCTCAGTAGCTCCTGAACCAGGCTTCAATGACGATCAGTCCGGCGCGCAGTATTGTCTTCGGCATTGCAAGGCGGGTTCCTCCTCCGAATACACCATTGAAGAGTTTGAATACAAGGATAGTGTCCGACCCTGCAAAATAAGTTCCACATTCCACCGTAGATAGAATATTTCCAAAAATCTAATCTGTTGACACATTTTGACAGTATGACATCACACCATGGCCCGGTTATTATTCGAACCTCCTTTCTCAACCAGCTCCGCACATATCGCGAGGCGGTTTTCATGACACGTCTTGTCAAAGCAGAGATCGTTCCCCTTATCACGGGATTCTCATCAATACGGACGTGGGTAACCCAACCGCGCCATCAATTATGGCGCCTGGGGAATAAGCAGTTTTGCCAGGCAAGTGGGGAGACACATCGCCTCTTCCGCCCTTATAAAGGGACAAAGATTTACTTTTTCACCCACGCCTTCTTCCTGCTCGCTTACCCATTCCCGCACACTCGAGCTCTAGCGCCCAAGCTCGCATTCTTCTTCTCAAAACACTCCAAGCATGTCCGGAGCAGGAGCCAAGTGGATGGTCTCCTCCGTCACGGAGGAGAACATCAAAAAGTTACGGCAAGCCGGATACCTGGCTGCGGAAATCGCGCACCGGCTGCCAAATGCGGGGTAGATCGTCCCAACGCCCGAACCCGCGGACTGGGATTTCCCCTCCACCCATTTGTCCGCGGGCTCACGTTCTACTATGGGCTGGATTTTCATGATCTGGCCCCCAATTTCATCCTCAACATCTCGGCGTTTATCATCGTGTGCGAGGCCTTCCTCCGCATCAAGCCCCACTTCGGCCTATGGCTGAAAACCTTCAATGTTAAACCGAAGGTGGTGGGCGGCCAACATGCAGAGTGCGGAGGCACCATGGTGGGCAAGATGCCTAATGTCACCTGGCTCGAGGGCACCTATGTGGAAACCATAAAGGGGTGGCAATCGGGGGGGTTCTACATCACTGAGCCGCGCGACTCCAACTGGGTGGCGGCCCCCAAATTTTGATCTGGAATCCCCACACGACTCACCTCCTGGAAAGAGAAGGGCCTGTCCTGGGGTTCTTCATTAGAGTTGACTGGAATCCAGACCTGTATCCAGAACATGACGAGCAAGAAAATCAAGCTCGTCAACATGGTCCAGGTCATCCTCTTCCGCCGGATCCTCCCGTGTCAACGACGGGCATTCGATTTGTGGGACTTCGACTCGGCCAAGCACCAGACGCTGCAGGAGCTCTATGACACGACACATGAGGACGTCTGGAGGGTGCTGTTCAAGGGCGCCGAGATTCCTCCTTCCCTCACCGAGGACCGCAGACTTAGCACAAAACGCCGTGCCAATCCGGTAAGTTTTTATATCTCTCAGGGTATTTATTTGCCCCGGTTTAGTTATATGCAAGATCTAAGCTTGTATGCCATTAACAGGACTGGAGAGAGATAGCGGAGCAGCTTGATTGCCCAGCCCCCTGCCCGAAGATCCTGCAGGCGCTCTCCTAACGGAGATGCTAACTCCGGCACCTTACAAGGTGCCGGTGAAGAAGACCAAGAAGAAAACCACGGGGACCTGAAAGGGTCACCGGCGCAAGGTCGTATCGGACTCATCGTCCGATGACTCCGACGCGCACTCCTCCCATGAAGACGAGGAGGAGGAAGAGGAAACCGGGGAGGCCGAAGGGTCCAATAAGGGAAGGACCCTCCCTCCGAACTGCACAACGACGGCCGCCGACTGCGGTGACAAGTGGCTGCCCAGGGTCAAGCCCCTGGCAACATCGTAAGTGTCCGGGCACGATAGCACTTCGTGGTATGTTTTATTACACTGCCTCTCCTCATGCCGAACATGATTATGCAGTCCGTCCCGAGCTCATCTCAACGTACCCTCGTCGAGCGGCTCTCTGGACTCGTCGGATATGAACAACGGTTCTCTCCCGACCGCTACCACCCCTAGCCCTACGGACAACGCTGAGGTGTTGTCTCAAAAGGCACCATGCCAAGCGGAGGTCGTCCTGGGGGCGCCTCGAGGCGACTTCCCGGACCTTGGGTACCAAGGGAGCGAGGTCCCTACGGGCTCCGAGTTCGGCCCCCAGCCAAACACTATGCCGGAACCTTTGATGTTTTCGGACTCCGGTAGGCAGTCCCCCATTAAGGGGGGCCAACCATCCGTGCCGGTGTCCTCTGTCCAACCAGAGGCAACGGACAACTTGCTGGAAGCGCTTTGCAGCGCTTCCATCGATGAAGAGCACCGCACTATTATGAGTGCGGTGGTCGAGAAGGTTCAGTCCGCCAAAAACAGACTAACCGAAGCTTGTGCTAGCCTCCTAACAGGCTTTGAGGTAAGTAATCAAAATATAAGAAAATATTACTGATACGTCTCCAACGTATCTATAATTTTTGATTGCTCCATGCTATATTATCTACTATTTTTAATGTTTATGGGCTTTATTATACACATTTATATCATTTTTGGGACTAACCTATTAACCCAGAGCCAAGTACCAGTTTCTGTTTTTTACCCTGTTTTAGGGTTTCGAAGAAAAGGAAAATCAAATGGAGTCCAATTGACCTGAAACTTCATGGAACTCATTTTTGGAAGGAAAGAAGCCCAGAAGACTTGGAGTGCACGTCAGGGGATCTGCGAGGTGGTCACGAGGAGGGGGCGCGCCCACCCCCCTGGGCGCGCCCTCCACCCTTGTGAGCCCCTCGTGGCCCCCCTGACGTACTTCTTCCGCCTATATATCTCCATATACCCTAAAAACATCCGTGAGCACAATAGATCGGGAGTTCCGCTGCCAGAAGCCTCCGTAGCCACAGAAAGCCAATCTAGACCCATTCCGGCACCCTGCCAGCGGGGGAATCCTTCTCCGGTGTCCATCTTCATCATCCCGGTGCTCTCCATGACGAGGAGGGAGTAGTTCTCCCTCAGGGCTGAGGGTATGTACCAGTAGCTATGTGTTTGATCTCTCTCTCTCTCTCTCTCTCGTGTTCTTGAGATGATACGATCTTGATGTATCGCGAGCTTTGCTATTATATTTGGATCCTATGATGTTTCTTCCCCCCTCTACTCTCTTGTAATGAAATGAGTTTCCCCTTTGAAGTAATCTTATTGGATTGAGTCTTTAAAGATTTGAGAACACTTGATGTATGTCTTGCCGTGCGTATCTGTGGTGACAATGGGATATCTCATGATTCACTTGATGTATGTTTTGGTGATCAACTTGCGGGTTCCGCCCATGAACCTATGCATAGGGGTTGGCACAAGTTTTCGTCGTGATTCTCCGGTAGAAACTTTGGGGCACTCTTCGAGGTTCTTTGTGTTGGTTGAATAGATGAATCTGAGATTGTGTGATGCATATCGTATAATCATACCCACGGATATTTGAGGTGACATTGGAGTATCTAGGTGACATTAGGGTTTTGGTTGATTTGTGTCTCAAGGTGTTATTCTAGTACGAACTCTAGGGCTGTTTGTGACACTTATAGGAATAGCCCAACGGATTGATTGGAAATAATAACTTTGAGGTGGTTTCGTACCCTACCATAATCTCTTCATTTGTTCTCCGCTATTAGTGACTTTGGAGTGACTCTTTGTTGCATGTTGAGGGATAGTTATGTGATCCAATTATGTTAGTATTGTTGAGGGAACTTGCACTTGCGAAAGTATGAACCCTAGGTGTCGGTGTCAAAACCGGCGGATCTCGGGTAGGGGGTCCCGAACTGTGCGTCTAGGCCGGATGGTAACAGGAGGCAGGGGGCACAATGTTTTACCCAGGTTCGGGCCCTTTTGATGGAGGTAAAACTCTACGTCCTGCTTGATTAATATTGATGATATGGGTAGTACAAGAGTAGATCTACCACGAGATCAGAGAGGTTAAACCCTAGAAGCTAGCCTATGGTATGATTGTATGCTGTGGTTGTTGTCCCCTACGGACTAAAACCCTCCGGTTTATATAGACACCGGAGAGGGTTAGGGTTACACAAGGTCGGTTACAAAGGAGGAGATATCCATATCCGTATTGCCTAGCATGCCTTCCACGCCAAGTAGAGTTCTATCCGGACACGAGACGAAGTCTTCAATCTTGTATCTTCATAGTCTAATAGTCCGGCCAAAGGATATAGTCCGGCTGTCCGGAGACCCACTAATCTAGGACTCCTTTAGTAGCCCCTGAACCAGGCTTCAATGACGATGAGTCCGGCGCGTAGTATTGTCTTCGGCATTGCAAGGTTGGTTTCTTCTCTGAATACATCACAAAAGAATTTGAATACGAGGATAGTGTTCGACCCTGCAAAATAAGTTCCACATACCACCATAGAGAGGATAATATTTTCGAAAATCTAATTTGCTGACTTGTCTTGACAGTATGACGTTATGCCATGGCCCGGTGATTATTCGAACCGTTTCCTTTAACTAGCCCCGCACATAACGCGAGGCAGTTTTTCGACACGTCTTTGTCAAAGCAGATATCATGTCCCCTTATCACGGAATTCTCATTAATACGGGCGTGGGTAACCCAACCGCGCCATCGATTACGGTGCTTGGGGGATAAGCGAGTTTTACCAGGCAAGTGGGGATGCTTAGTTTCGTCCGCCCATATAAAGGGATAAGGATTCACCTTTCTATCCACGCCTTCTTCCTCCTTTGCTCATCCGTTTTCGCACACTCGAGCTCTAGCACCCAAGTCCGCACTTCCCACCTCAACCTTCTCCAACCATGTCCGGAGCAGGAGGCAGGTGGATGGTCTCCTCCATCACGGATGGAGACATCAAGAAGCTGAGGAGAGCCGGATACCTGCCCGACGACATCGTGCACCGGCTCCAAGATGAGGGGCAGCTCATCCCCACCCCCAGGCCCCATGAAAGGGTAGTGTTCCTCAACCATTTCCTCTACGGACTGGGATTCCCTCTCCACCCATTCGTCCGGGGGCTCATGTTCTATTACGGCCTGGATTTCCACGATCTGGCCCCGAACTTCATCCTCAACATCTCGGCGTTTATCGTTGTGTGCGAGGCCTTCCTCCGCATCAAGCCCCACTTCGGCTTATGGTTGAAGACCTTCAATGTCAAGCCAAAGGTTGTGGGCGGCCGCTAGGCGGAGTGCGGAGGCGCCATGGTGGGCAAGATGCCCAACGTAACATGGCTCAAGGGCTCCTTTGTGGAAACCATAAAGGGGTGGCAATCGGGGTGGTTCTACATCACCGAGCCACGCGACCCTGCATGGGCAGCGGCCCCCGAGTTCCGATCTGGCATCCCCACGCGGCTCACCTCCTGGAAAGAGAATGGCCTGTCCTGGGGTAGTTCGGGAGAGCTGACCGGACTCCAAACATGTATTCAAAACATGGTGAACAAGAGGCTCAAACTTGTCAACGTGGTCCAGGTCATGCTCCACCGCCGGATCCTCCCATGCCAACAACGGGAGTTAAACTTGTGGGAGTTCGACCCGGCGCAACACCGAACTCTGAACAGGCTCTTCGACACAACTTAGGAAGATGCCTGGAGGGTGCTATTCAAAAGCGCCGAGGTCCCCCCTCCCATTACTGAGGATCGTGGATTCAGTGCGAAATGCCAAGCCAGTGCGGTAAGCTGCTTTACCTTTCAGGGATACTTATTTTTTATAGATTGACTCCATGTGGGATCTAAACTCCCATACCTTTGACAGGACTGGCAGGAGACGGCTGGACAGATCGACTGTCCGGCTCCTTTGCCCGAAGGCCCAGCAGATGCTCTTCTGGCGAAGATGCTGACTCCGGCTCCTTATACGGTGCCGGAGAAGACCAAGAAGGCCAAGGGAACCCGAAAGAGTTCCTGACGCCAGGCGTCGTCGGACTCACCGTCCGATGACTCTGCGGCGCACTCCTCCCCCGAAGACGAGGAAGAAGAAGAAGATGCTCCCCCTCCGGCTGGGGAAGATAAGAAAAGGAAGGCTGCCCCAACTGGGGGGCCGAAGGCTCCAAGAAGGGAAGGACTCTCCTTCCGGACAGTTCCGCCGCCGCCGACGAAGGCGAAGACGAGTGGTTGCCCAGGGCCAAGCCCCTGGGGAGATCATAAGTATTCGGATACCAAAGTAACTCATAGCATTCCTTTGTCGCACTGCTTTCCCTAACACCGAACATAATTATACAGACCGCCATGAGCCAGTATTGATGTATCATCGGACGGCTCCCTGGGCTCGTCGGACATGGATAGCGATCCAGTCCTGACCGCCACCTCCCCTCATCCCGCCGACAACGCCGAGGTGCTCTCTCAAGAGGCAGCAGATCGAGGGGAGACCGTCCCGGAGGCGCCTCAGGGCGACCTTCCGGACTCCGGGAGCCGAGGGGGCGGGGCCCCTGAGAGCTCCGAGTTCGGCCCTCAGCCGAACACCGCACCGGAACCTCCAGTGGTTCTGGGCTCGGGCAGGCGGCCTCCTTCTAATAGGGGCAAGACGCCTGTGCCCGTGACCTCTGTCCATCTAGAGGCGCCGGACAATCTGCTGGAAGCGCTTCACAGCGCTTCCATTGACGAGGAGCACCATACTATTATGAGTGCGGTGGGCTAGAAGGTTCAGTTCGCCAAGAGCGGGTTGACTGAAGCCTGTGCTAGCCTTCTAACAAGCTTTGAGGTAAGTGTTTTAAAATGTAGTAGAAATATTACCGCATAGACAGTAGCCCCTGATGCTTTGTTCGGTGTTCACAAAGAAAAGCCGAACAGAGGATCAAATAATATCGCAGAGTCTAATATAAGTATGTCAATATGCATATGAAGGCTTCGCTGCTGGCGTCCACCGCACTGACTGCGGAGGTCGCCGTACTGAAGCAGGACCTCGAGGGGTCTAGGAAAGAGCTCGGCCTTGCCAAGAGGCAGCTCGAGGAGAACAAGGGTAAGTAATACCCTGTCTATAGATATGTATATATAAAAGAATACGCGATTGCAAAATGACAGGATCATCGTATATTTGCCAGGGGCCACGACCGAGGTGGTGACACTGAAGCAAGCGCTAACCAAGGCTGAACATAAAGCGGCCAAGGAGCGCACTGAGCGAGAGAAGCACGAGGCTCGGGTTGGCGAGGTGCAGCAAGAGCTCCAGGCTCTCGTGGCGAAGCACGAGGCATTGGAGCTTGACTTAAAGACGCGGGAGTCTGAGCTTGCCGCGGCCCTCGAGAGCGCAAAAAGTGCCAAGGCCGAAGCCCAAAAGGCCCTCTAGGAGATCGACGCGATGAAGAAGATAGCGGCGGGTAAGGCTTTCTATATGCAAAGCAAGCATGTAAAAGTAAATTACCGATTACTTACCCGAATCCGGAGCTCTCCAGGAGCATTCGCAGATTTGCCCCGCAGCGTGTCCGATGTCGCACAATTTTACCAGGCCGAGGATGGAAGCTCAACGAAGAAGCTGTTCTGGTCTCAGTATGCTGAGGCCGAACACCCGGTGCCAATGAACGACCAGCTGAAGCAGATGGTCGAGCTACATAAGGCGGCCGATCAGGCCATGAAGGGCTTTATAGTCCGGCTGTGACCTGGCGACGCCCTTCCGAACAGCTTCTTCGGCCTGGTGAGGCGGCTTGTGGATGCATGCCCACGGCTGGAGGTCGTTAAGCGATCTGTCTGCATTGAAGGTGCTCGCCGGGCTTTCGCCCATGTGAAATTGCAGTGGGTCAGGCTAGACGCCATGAAGCTGATCAAGGAGGGGCCGCCGGAGGGCAAGGAGCACCGCCACCCCGAGATGTACTACGAGGGTGTTCTGCCGGGTGCCCGTCTCATAGAGGACGAGTGTTCAAAAGATGTAATATTTGAGTGAGACTTGCTCGTTTTATCCTGTATTTATGAAAACTTGTTTCATATGCGCTATGCAACGCTTGTTTGAATTTAAAATATTACCTTCTGTTTGGCTGTTTATCCAATCTGAGAGATGGCTAGTCCTCGGCTTCTGCCCCCATGCCACGAGTGCTGGGGTGTTCGGGATAAGCGTGAGCACTCTTGTTCCCATGTTTGGGTCCTTCAAGGGAGGTGCTCAGCACAGCGAATAAGGCAACCGGACTAATAATAATGCTTTATCACTCTCACTTAGCCATAGAATTCTATAATTTTAAATTTTGGCGAAGCCCCTGGTATTCGGAGGGCTGAATTTGGGGCATGATACACGCCTTTAAGCCGGACAGGGCCGGCCCCTCGCTCTAAGCGGCATAAGTCTTTAGGGACTCGGAAACCTCGCCGAACAGCGACCAGTCTCTCGCCTTATCATGACAGTCAGTTTTAGCTTTCTCTACTGAGGTGCTGAACCCAGTAGAACCGGGGCACAATCGCAGTAGTTCTCCTAGCGATACCTTAGTCGATAGAGTGGAACGTAAGGTACCAAAACATAGGAGGCGGGAAAACCCAACATTTGACCAAAGACATGATTCGGAGCTGATGCATATAATGATATAAGTTCGGGGTGCCGCACTTGTGGAAGTGTTCGGACTTTTCACACCGTATTGTGGGGTACGTAAGCCCCTGGTGTATTGGCCGTACCAAAGTGTACGGTTGCAAGGCGTCATTAATGAACACATAGATATATATATATATAACAAGAATGCAATAATAGTCGTAATGTCATGCATTGTTTATTCAAAAAAATGCGTTAAAGCAGAGTGATACAGATAGTGCGTGTCGGGTGGTAGGTGCGACATATGCCAACGGATGGCTTATCATTGTGGGAGCCAGTAAGACATCGTCGGTGCCTGGAAACGGGATAAGGCGAAGACATGCACACCGGCGGATCTTACCCAGCTTCGGGGCTCTCCGTGGAGATAACACCCCTACTGCTGCTATGCGGGGTCTCCGCATGATCACTGGATGAACAAGTAGCTACACAATGCTCCTTGAGCTGTTTGGTGTGAGGGGGGAAGGAGGGCACGACTAGCTTGCTTCCTCTCCTTGTGTGGTGTCTAAGACTAGCAGGGGGTCAAACCCTTTGCATGGGTGCCCCGGGGGGTTTATATAGGCCTACCCCCCGGGGGTACAATGGTAATCTGACTAGGCGCGGGGCCCAGCCGTCTATGACTGCACTCGCCAGCTTCTGCGCCGGCTGCTGGGGCCTGCCGACTGGTGGGTCCCGCCGGCTACCGGCCCCTTGGTCGACAGGCAGGTCCCACTGTCCAGGGCCTGGTCGGCGGCTGGTTACTGTGGCTTCATCTTGGTGACGTAGGCTTCGTCGTGGTAGGCGTGGCTACAGTGCCGCCGCTCGTCTGGCGATCGCTGTAGCCTCACCGTGTCTTGTCTCCTTAATAGGGTGTCTCCTTCGAGGGAGGCGGCTAGCCGACTGCGGGGAGCCGGCCCCGTCTCGAGCCGATTGGTTGGAGGCGTGGGCGCCTTCGGGCGTCTCTCTGCCCGAAGGGGCCCACCGTCCGTGGGCCACGCTGGCGGCCCATCGTGGGTGACGCCAAGGTCAACATGGCAACAGTGCCGCGCCGGACGGGTCATGCCTACCCTGCACGGCGCACTGTGCCAGGCGTGCTCCGGGATTCGGGGGTGGCAGGCTTCACTGTAGCCACGCCCCGTCGCACCGCCGTAGGTGGGTGCAAACTTTGTGGGTATGGTCTTGACCGCTTTATGGGAGCCGGCTTCTTGGAGTCGGCCTTCTCATGGCCCGCTTCTCGAAGTCGGCCCTCCCATGGCTTTCTTCATGAGGGCTAAAGTCGGACCGCCTTCCAGAAGCCGGCCTGGGTGGAGCCAGCAAGGGGAAGGCGGCTCCATGTCTTGGATTCTTGAGAGCCGGACGGGCTCATAATTTTTTCAGAAGGGCCAGGGGAAGCCGGCTAGGCTATCCATGGCTATTTACTCCGACAGTAGTCCTCGAAGCTGATCGAGCTTCGAGGCGGACAAAGGGACAAGAAGCTTGGTCAGCTTCCTATCCGGAAGAGTTGGCTTAGCGGGTGTATGCCGACTTCAGAGAGCCTTGCATCTTGCAGGCGGGAAGAGAGGGGGGGACCTGCGTGCTGACCGCGGGCCCTCCCGCGGCCATGTGGCAGCGAGATCCTGTGAGCGCATGCGCGCGATGGGACGCCGCAGCAGGCCCGGGCCCGCCACTCGCGAGCCTTGGTCCGGGCGCGGATCTTCCGTGGCCCACAGGGGCTACTCGCCTTCCCGAGGCAGTTTTGTTTGGCCGTTAAGGCTCAATAATCGCGGGACGTGGGGAGCGGGCACGATCGATCCCCACGCTTCCCCATGCCGCGCCTCCTCGGCTCCGCCACGCGAGCCTATAAGTAGGGGGAGGAGGAAGAGCGATAGAGGTTTGCACGCTCTCTCCCGCTCCGCCCCTCCTAATCCTCGTTTCTTCCTCTCGCTGCCGTCGCAGCTTCCCATCACAGCACCCCCACATCGTCCTGCTCCCATGGCGTTGTCAAGCTCGTGGGACGGCTCCAACGTCCATGAAGACCATGTGGAGTTCCTCCGCCAGACTCGGCGCCTGCCCGGCGCCAACCTCGTGCAGGTCCGCCTGGCGCCGGAGACAAAGATCTCGCCGGCGCCGGAGGAGGGCGAGCGGGTCGTCTTCCGCTCCCACTGCCTGCGCGGCTTCGGCCTTCCAGCGAGCGGATTTCTGCGCTCCTTCCTCGAGTTCTACAACCTCCAGCCGCATCACCTCACGCCCAATGCGGTGATGCTGCTGTCGGCCTTCGTCTCCCTCTGCGAAGGCTTCTTGGGTCTGCTCCCCACGCTGGAGCTCTGGGGAGAGTTCTTCCAGAGCAAACTCGGCACCGTCGTCGCCGGTGTGCCCGCCCCCTGCGGGGCCTTCATCGCCATGAGGAGGGCGAGCGAAACAACCCATTCCCGCCCATCCCCCTGATCCAGTCGGTGAAGGTCTGGCAGAAATCATATTTCTACGTGAAGAACGTCGCCGAGCAAGCAGACTACATCAACTTGCCGGCTTACGTAGCCGGCCCGCCGGCTGGGAGGCAGCCCTCGTGGAGTTTCCGATCCCGGTCACTGTCTCCGGCCGGGAACGCTGCCGTCTCCCGGCTTCGGGTGATGATCCAGTCGGAAGGCCTGCGCGGGGCCGACTTGGTGGCCGCCTTCATGGAGCGCCGGATTCTTCCTCTCCAAAGCTGGCCCCATATGATGTGTCAGATGAGCGGCCGCTTCGACCCAAGCCGGCTGAGCACATGGGAAATGCCCCACGCGGAGGTGGCGCTCATGGTTAATTACATCGCCAACTGCAAGCTCGCCGGGGACTGGCAATACGGCAAGGCGCCGTATTCTCGCGCCAATCCTCCGCCCGTGGTAAGCTTCTCTCTCTATCTTCTTTTTGTCGTCAGCCGGCTTCATGACGGCCGGCCTCTGACCAGTCGGTTCTTTTGAGCAGAACCCTCTTCTTGCGCCGCCGGCCGGGGCGGCGGGGATTGAACGCCAGTATGCCCCTGACCGCACGGTGGACGACGTTGACGACCCGGACTTGGGGGCGGCCGCCAAGGAAGACGCCATCGTGGGGGACAACGCCGAGCCCGGAGGCTCAAGGTTCACCGCGAGCTTCAGGACTGGCCGGACAATGCTGAAGCCGAAGTCGCCCCGCGTCGCCAGCCGGCGGCCGACTATCAGGGCGCGAGCTCGTCCATCGCACCGGCTGCCGGCGGCACGCAGAAGCGCCGGGCCGCTTCAGGCCTCTCCGGCAGTCGGCCGAAGAAGTCCAAGCCCTCCACCGCGGCGACAAAACAAGAAGAGGCGGTCGCGAAGGCGGCCCGCTTCCGCAAGGCGGTGAAGCAGCCTCAGGCGGTTTCAGCGTAAGTCGCCGGTTGCCTGGTCGCATGCCCTTCATCATTCTCTTTCTCTTCGAATATTCTTCTTAACTTTTTCTCGCTTGCTGGATAGGGCGCCGCTTTCCCTTGAGCGGGGTCCGGGCGGCACCGTAGTGCGGCCGGCTGGAGCGTCTTCGAGCTCCCATCACATGGACCCCCGCGCTGACCTCAGGGAGGCCACAGAGCGGAACGCCCGCGAAGCGCGGGAGGAGCGCGAGGCGGCGGAGAAGGTGGCCGCCCAGGCGGCGAAGGAGCAGGCCGACGCGGCAGCCAAGGCCCAGATGGAGGCGGCGACCGCAGAGACGGAGGCGGAAAGCTCGCGCAACCAGCCTCCGCTGCTCGCCATTCCCCTCCGAGCCGTAGCCCCCGACGCCCCATTGCCCTTGGCGGAGGAGATCGTCCAAGACCCGCCGCTGATGGAGAGGGGGGAGGGCCCCGTGGCCTTCACGAGGAGAGCGCCGCCAGCAGCGCCAACCGGAGCGGGCCAAGGCGGCTAATCGTCAGCGGCGCCAGAGGGGCCGACCGGAGGTGAGCCGGAGAACAGAGACGACCTTGAGGTGCAGCCGGCGATGAGCCGGCGCGCAGGGGGAGGCGCCGCTCCGCCGGAGTTGCGCCGAGTTACGGGCGCAGGCCAGTCGGCGGATGATCTGGAGGCGGCCAGTACTGCCACGTCCGAGTGGACTCCCAGCGGAGGGACTGGCCAGCTGAATGTGGTGGCTCAAGGGGTCCGGAGCCGGCTGCAAGCTCAGGCCGCCCTGCTGCAACAGCTCACCCAGGAGTTCTTGTCGATGCGAGCCACCATCCGGGTGAGTCCTTCGTTCTTGGCTGCTTTGCTTTCTTAATTTCTTCCGTGGGGGCGCGTCAGCGCACCCACTGGGTGTAGTCCATGAGATTCGGGCCGACTGCTGCGCAGTCGGGTCGGATCTTTCTCGACGGCTACCTTACTTTGCTTTTTGTCTGAACTTTCAGGAATATCACAACCTTCGTGCTGCCGCCTTCAACTCCCAGGCTCGGGATTTGAGCCGGAGGACCGACGACCTGGCCGACAGCCGAAGTAAGTGCTCGATCTTGTCTGTCTCCTGTGGGGGCGCGTCAGTGCACCCACTGGGTGTAGTCCCTGAGATTCAGGCCGACTGCTGAGCAGTCGGGTCGGATCTTTCTTGACGACTCTTTCCTTATTGGTTTTTCTTTTTCTTTGTCTTCAGGGGCCAACGCCGACTTGAGGAAGGAGCTCGGCGAAGCGAAAGCCGCCCTTCATACCAAGGACGCCGAGTACGCCGCCTTGGTCCAGGAACGTGATCGCCTGGCCAAGAAGCTGGCCGACCAGGAGAAGAGCCATAGGGCGGCCCTGCAGGCGGCGCTGGATAGCGAAGCCGCCCTGAAGGCGGAGTATGAGACCGAGGCGGCGAGCTGGGCTGAAACCCGGCGAGCCCTGGATGAAGGCTTCGGCTGGATCGAGGACTTGATTGACGGTAAGCCGCCTTCTTCGCCCTTCTCCTGCCCCTTGCCTCCTGGGTTTTTGGCTTATCTTGAGCTGCTGCTTGTTGTTTTTTGCAGACTACTTCCCGGCCTACTCCGCCTTCGCCGCCCAAAGCATTGAGGCCCATCGTGAGGCGCGTCGTCAGGCGGGGGCCAACATCGCGCCGGATGCGAACCGGACGCTTGAGGAGCAGCTCTTGGCTGTCCAGGCGCGGTTGCAGCCGGCTCATCGGATGCTTCGCCGGCTCCAATGTGCCGGGGCGCAAGTGTTGGCCGCCCTCTGGCCCGGCGAGGCAATCCCCCGCACCCCAAGCCGGACTGCCGACTGGTTGGAAGTCGCCGTCGGTCGCTTTGAGGCTTGGAAGGCGTCGGCGGCCCGCCTCGGAGCCGGGCGGGTGTTGGAGTTCGTTCGGGCTTGGTACCCCGGGCTGAGCCTGGACCAGCTGCGCACTTGGCGGATGGAGGCCGATGCGGAGCTGGAGGAGGTGAGGCCGGCTATCGCCCAGCGGGCTTCGACGATCGCCGAGTGCACCGACATCAGCGTTTTCGCACCCGAAATCGATGATGACGGTGTTGCTCAGCCGGAGGAATGGTTCGGGCTGAACCCGGCGGTAGGCGAGGACTCGGCGGAGGAGGTTGCCTCCAGCGACGAGGGCGAGGAGGACGAAGAGGAGGACGGCGAAGACGTCGAGCCGGCTGGTGGAACAACTGGCCGCCCTCAGGCCGACCGTGCTTCCAGCAACGAGGCGCGTGGCAGCACGCCCTCTGCGGGAGGCGGTGACCAAGCCGAAGTTCGCCAGCCGGCCGCTCCTTTAGCCGGCGCGACCGTCTCCGCCAACTGGCCCGGCTCGTCGGTCGCTCCGCCGGCTTGACCTGCCGTCTTTATCTTTCCTGCTTGTTGTCTTTTGAACAATCTTCATTAAGTTTCGCAGTTCCACCCACTTGGGGTGTATCCAAACTATGTTGAATGCTGGCCTCTCGGAGGTCTTTTTATGTTAATATTGTTATGTGCATGTTTGGTTTCCATTCGCGTATGCTTTTTTATCCTTAGGCCTTTTCCTTTGCCGCCTTCCCTTTTTGGGGAGGCAAGTACTTGAGCTTTCTTGGATTGAAGTGAAGTGAATGGAAACCGGCCGGCCGGCTACTCTGGTAGCCAGTCGGCGGTGTGAGAAAAACCGGCTATTGTTATATTAGTCCGTTAGTCCCTAGCCATTTTTCATGTGGGCGCCCGTTCCTGCCTTTAATTCTTGCCAGCCGGACAGCCGATTCTTCGAACTGCGACTTTTGGCAAGAGAAGGCTTGGGAGCCGGCACACTACTTGTCTGACTGCGGGTAGGACTTCTAATATAACTCCAGTCGGCCAGTCCCCGAGCCGACTAGTCGAACCCGGTGCCGGACGGAACAAGTAAATGAAATGACAAGGTCATAAGCATGATACTTTTCATTCATAAATAAGGGATGGCAGTCCCCGAGCCCTCCTCGGGGGGCCTATTGTCTTGTACTTAATACAAAAGTTAGCGTGATACATACTGCCTTTCAACTGTAAAATCTTCGAAGGAGGTTGGCGTTCCATGGTCGTTCCGACTCCTTGCCGGAGTCGTCTCTCTTGCGTGCCTTCGGCTTCTGTGCATCGATCAGGTAGTAGGAGTCGTTGCCTAGAGCTCTACTGATGACGAAGGGGCCTTCCCAAGGGGCTGAGAGCTTGTGCTGGCCGGCTGTTCGCTGGATCAGCCGGAGCACAAGATCACCCTCTTGGAAAGATCTTGGCTTGACCTTCCGGCTATGGTAGCGGCGCAAACCCTGCTGGTAGATGGCGGACCGGCTGAGGGCTAACAGCCGGCTTTCTTCCAGCAGGTCGACGCCGTCTTCTCGTGCTTCCTTGGCCTCTGCTTCCGTGTACATGGTTACTCAAGGCGAGTCGAACTCGATGTCAGTTGGGATGACCGCCTCGGCACCATACACAAGGAAGAAAGGGGTGAAGCCGGTTGACTTGTTTGGTGTAGTGCGCAGACTCCAGAGGACAGCCGGCAGCTCATCGAGCCAACAGCCGGCTGAGCGCTCCAGAGGTACGACCAGTTGGGGCTTGATGCCGGAGAGGATGAGGCCGTTGGCTCGCTCGACCTGGCCGTTTGACTGCGGGTGGGCGACGGATGCTAAGTCCAGCCGGATACCTTGGGCTGCGCAGAAACGTGCCAAGGCTCCTTTGGCAAAATTCATGCCATTGTTGGTGATGATGCTGTGTGGCATGCCGTACCGTGCTATTATGTCTGCGATGAATGTCACAGCAGTCGGCCCATTCAGCTTCTTGATCGGCTTTTCCTCGATCCACTTGGTGAATTTGTCCACGGCGACGAGCAAATGCGTCATGCCGCCGCGCGCCGTCTTGAATGGGCCCACCATGTCCAGTCCCCAAACGGCAAAGGGCCAAGTGAGGGGAATGGTCTTGAGTGCCGAGGCCGGCATGTGTTGCTTGGAGCTGAAGAGTTGGCACCCCTTGCAATGTTTAACTAATTCTTTGGCATCATCCAAAGAAGTCGGCCAGAAGAAACCATGGCGGAAGGCTTTGGCGACAAGTGATCTTGAGGCCGCATGGTGGCCGCATTCTCCTTGGTGAATGTCTCTGAGGATTGCAATGCCTTTCTCTTTCTCGACGCACCGTTGGAGGACTCCAGTGACACTGCGCTTGACGAGCTCTCTATTGACGATTGTGTATGCTCCGGCTCAACGGTGGACTTGTCTTGCTTCTGTTTCGTTAGCCGGCAGGTCTTGGTTTACTAGGAAGTTGAGGATGGACAGAGCCCATGATGGAGCCGCGACTTCTTCTACTGTCAATGTGGCTACTGCCACCAGGGTGGGCGGGCTGGGTGGTGAGGTGCTGGAGTCGGCCGCCGGCTGTTGTGCTGGTGTAGTCCCCGGGCCGGCTACCGCAGTCCCCGAGCAGGGTGCGGCAGTCCCCGAGCCGGCTACCGAAGTCCCCGAGCCGGCTGCCGAAGTCGCTGGGCCGGCTACGGGAGTCTTGGGGGCGCCTACTTGGTTCTTCGAGCCGGACCCGGCCGCATCGGGATCAGGCGGCACGAAGATGGAATCGGACTCTGGAGACGGCTTGATAGATGGCTTGAGGAGGCGTTGTAGAGCGACGCCGGTTGGAATTGCTTGCCGAGTGGAGCCTATTCGAGCCAGGGCATCGGCTGGCTCGTTGTCGGCTCGCGGTACGTGGAGGAACTCGCATCCTTCAAAGTATCAACTGAGTTGTTGGACCAGGAAGCGGTAGCTCGCCATATTCGCGTCCTTGGCGTCCCAGTCGCCGGATGATTGCTGGACCACCAGGTCCGAGTCGCCATAACATAGGATCCGGCGAATGCCAAGTTCTTTGGCAAGCCGGAGCCCGTGTATGAGCGCCTCGTACTCGGCCACGTTGTTGGAGGTGGCAAAGTGGATCTGTAGCATGTATCTGAGCTTGTCGCCTTTCGGAGAGGTAAGGACGACGCCGGCTCCCAAGCCGGTGCGCATCTTGGACCCGTCGAAGTGCATGCGCCAATGGGTGGAGTCGGGAGCCGGCGGCAGGTACTGGGTCTCGGCCCAGTCGACGAGGAAGTCGGCCAGTGCTTGGGACTTGATGGCAGTGTGGGGCTGGTAGAAGATCGTGTACGGGGCCAGCTCGATGGCCCATTTCGCCACCCGGCCAGATGCGTCCCGGCTGCCTATGATCTCGGCTAGCGGGGCGGTGCATACGACCGTGATGGGATGCTCTTGAAAGTAGGGCTTCAGCTTCTTGGCGGTGAAGTACACGCCGTAACACATCTTCTGGTAGTGCGGGTAGTTATGCTTTGAGGCGGACAGCACCTCGCTCAAATAATACACCGGCCTCTGGACTAGCTGGGCTCGGCCTTCTTCTGGGCGCTAGACTACGATGACGGTGCTGACCACCCGGCTGGTTGCGGCGATGTAGAGGAGCATGGGCTCTTTCTCAGTCGGCGCCGCCAGAACGGGCGGCGTGGCCAGCATCTTCTTCAGCTCGTGAAAAGCTTGGTCGGCCTGGTCGTTCCACTCGAAGTGAGTGCTTTTCTTCATGAGGCGGTAGAGGGGGAGAGCTTTCTCTCCGAGCCGGCTGATGAAGCGGTTTAAGGAGGCCAAGCATCCGGTGAACTTCTGGATGTCTCGAAGCTTGGTGGGGATCGCCATTCTCTCGATGGCCTTGATCTTCACCGGGTTGCATTCGATGCCGCGTTTGGAGACCAGGAAGCCTAGGAGCTGGCCGGCTGGCACTCCGAACACGCATTTCTCGGGGTTGAGCTTGATTTGAAATCGGCGCAGGTTCTCAAACGTTTCCTTGAGGTCTCCCAGCAAGGTGCCACGCTTCACCATCTTCACCACGATGTCGTCCACGTAAACGTGAGTGTTTCTGCCGAGCTGCTTGAGGAGGCACTTCTGCATGCAACGCTGAGAAGTGGCACCGGCATTTCTCAAGCCGAATGTCATAGTCAGGTAACAGAAGGCTCCAAATGGCGTGATGAAGGCGGTCTTCAGGCGGTCGTCCGGATCCAGCTTTATCTGGTGATATCCAGAGTAAGCATCCAAGAAACTCAACGGCTTGCATCCGGCTGTGGAGTCTATCACTTGGTCTATCCTTGGCAGGGCAAAGGGATCTTTGAGGCAGGCCTTGTTGAGGCTTGTGTAGTCTATGCACATGCGCCACTTGTTGTTCTTCTTTAGCACGAGGACCGGGTTGGCGAGCCACTCTGGGAAGAAAACTTCCATAATGAAGCCGGCTGCCAAAAGCAGGGCTATCTCCTCCCCTACAATCCTGCGTTTCTCCTCCGACAGTCGGCGAAGGGGTTGTTTGACTGGCTTTGCGTCTTCTTGAACGTGTAGTTTGTGCTCGGCGAATTTCCTCGGAACACCCGGCATGTCCTTGGGGGACCATGCAAAGATGTCCTGATTCTCACGGAGGAAATCGGCGAGCTCGCCTTCCTATTTGCTGTTCAGACTTGCCCCGATGACGGCAAACCTCTCTGGATGCTCGGGGTCAAGAGGTATCTTCTTCGTCTCCTTGGCCGGCTGGAAGGATCCTTGAGCATCGTGCTCCTTGGGGTCGGGCGACATGGCCGACTGCTTGCCGGCTATGGCCACGACTCGGTCCAACATCTTCTTTTCTTCGGCAATCACAAGGGACTCGGCCAGCCGGCTGCTGGCTGCTGCGCACTCGGAGGACTTCTTGTAATCACCGGCTACGGTGATGACGCCTTTGGTGCTTGGTATTTTCATCTTGAGGTATGCATAGTGGGGAACTACCATGAATTTGGCCAAGGCAGGTCGGCCAAGCAATGCATGGTAAGGGCTTTCCAGGTCCACCACTTCAAACCTGATCGCTTCCCGGCGGAAATGCTCCTTGTCCCCAAAAAGTACATCAATCTTGATCTTGCCAATGGGGGTGCAGGACAGGCCGGGTTCGATGCCATGAAACACTGTCCGAGTAGGCATGAGCTGCTTCGTCTTGACGTTTAGCTTCTCCAGGGTGTCACGGTACAGGATGTTGATGCTGCTCCCACCGTCTATCAACACACGGGAGAAGCAGGCGGCGCGTCTGTCTGTTGCAAGGGTGGCTTCCAGGACCAAAGCATAAGAGCCGGGAGACGGAATCACCTCCGGATGGTCGGCCCGGCTCCAGCTGATGGGCTTTTCTGACCAATGCATGTGTCCGGCGGGGTTGGCAGCGACCACGCTGACTTCCTGGTGTTCTCGGCGTTTGCTGCGCCGGTCTTCGGGCTGGCATGTAAAGACGATGTAGGTCGCTTGCTCGTCGGGGAATTCGTCGAGCACGGCTCCGACTGCGGGCCGAGCGGCCGGAGGCGGCGGGGCCGGAGGCGGCGGGCCGACAGGCGGAGGCGGCACGAGCCCCTAGCCTTTAGAGATTCGGGTGAGCCAATGGCACTTCCGGGTTGTGTGGTTGGACGGCTTCGCGCCGCTGTGGAACTTGCACGGGGCGTCGAGAGTCTGCTCGTAGGAGAAGGCAGGCTCCCAAGCCGGCCTGCCGCCCATGGGCTTCTTGGGCGCGGATCGCCCTTCAGGCGGCACGTCTTCAACTGTGGCCACCTGCCGACTGGCGGGAGGCGGCGCGGGGCCCTTGCGCTTGTGGTCGTTCGAGTGGGGGCGTCGGCCGGAATCCCCAGCCGGCGTCTTGGGCACCGGGTTAAGTACTTTCCCGGACGCGTCTACCCGAAGCTCGGTCTTTATCGAGGAATCGGCGGTAGCGTACTTGTCCGCTATGTCCAGAAGCTCGTCGAGGGTAGTCGGCTCGTCGCAGAGGAGCTTGTGCTTGAGGAGGGTGCCTTCTCGGCATCCGGCTGTGAAGTATTCTATGGCTTGCACCTCGTGCACCCCCTCGCAAGAATTGCGGAGCTCGGCCCAACGCGTGAGGTAATCGCGAGTGGACTCGGCAGGGCCTTGTACGCACAAGGAGAGCTGTCTGGGCTTGGGAGCCCGCTTGTAGGTGCTGGTGAAGTTGCGGATGAAGGCTTCTGTGAAATCTAGCCAGCTGTTGATGCTACGCGGGTTGAGGCTGTTGAGCCAGGTCCGCGCCGTGCCTTGCAGCATAAGGGGCACGTACTTCACGGCAACGCGCCCGTTGCCGTTGGCTATGCTAACCGCCGTGGAGTAGTCGATCAACCAATCTTCCGGCTTCACGGAGCCGTTGTACTTGGGCGTGTCTCTTGGGAGCGAGAACGCTTTGGGAAAGGGCTCGTCGCGGATGCGGGGGCCGAAACAAGGCGGGCCGACATCATCTTCTTCTTCCAACGCCAGGGATCGCGCCAGGTGGTCGATCCGATGGCGGGCGTCGTTCTTGTCGACTCCTTCGCGGCGACCTGGTCGGCCGCTGAGAGTCGGGTGTGCCACCGGCGGCGGGTTGGGATATTTCTCTCCACGGTGTCGAGGCGGAGGCGGGTTGCCCCGCCATTCCATGGCTCGGGGATGGCCGTCCGCGTCTTGCTCGATGGAGATTCGGGTCCGGCTACGGCTGGCAGCCAGCTCTTTCCCGCGCCGCGCGCGGGTGTCGCTCGTAGCCAGCGTACGAGACGTCGCGCCGTGATCTCGGCGCGGGGGAGGGCTTCCCGCGCGGGCGTCTGCTTCGTGCCGCTGCGCGGCTGCGTCAATCAGCTGCTGGATGCGCCGGGTCATGTGGGGGAGGTCTTCGGCCTCCAAGCCGTCCAACTCGTCTACGGCCGCCTGGGCGGCACGCAAGTTCTCAAGCGGAGTGGCATAGACTGGGCGGTCAACTCCCAGCATGTCGGCGATGATGGCGCCGCGTTGCTTGACAAGGCCGGCCCAGCTTGGCCCGCCTGGGGCCGGCGTGCTGAAGGCGGCGCGGTCAGCTTCGCGCTGGTAGGCCTCAGTGAGGCGTCTTACGGAAGCCAGCCTCCGGCCCTCTGCGAGGAGGGCGAGGCGGCGTGCCTCCAGTGCTTCGTCGTCGGCATCAGCCGGGAGGGGGGGTGGACAAGTCATGGTCCGCCGCATGCGGGGCATCGTGGGTGCTCTCGTCGGCCGGGCCGCCGTGGCCGACAACCATCACTTCGGTGGTGACAACATCGCAGCCGTCGGCTCGAGGAAGCGGGTCATCATAGATCACGACGTTGGTGGGGAAGGCGTCGAACGAGGCCGTGTCGGAGTCGACAGGCATCGGGTCGGTGGAGCCAACCGACTCCAGGTCCACAGCGGGCTCGCTGGAGACATGGAGCTGGCCGAGAAGGTTGGCGAGGTGGTCGGTGCCCGCATTGGAGGCGAGCTCGTCGAAGATGAGGGTTTCGTCGAGGAGATCGGCGAGGCTGCTTGCCATGCAGATGCTGGTGACGCCTCGCAGCGCGTCGTGGCAAGCGCCATCGGGCGTGCCGGGCTGGCTACGCTCGCGGGGGAGGAAGAGGGTTCCCGTCCAGAACAGGTCTCCGGACGACGGTGCACCTGGCCCCACGGTGGGCGCCAAATGTCGGGTGGTAGGTGCGACATATGCCAACGGATGGCTTATCATTGTGGGAGCCAGTAAGACATCGCCGGTGCCTGGAAACGGGATAAGGCGAAGACATGCACGCCGACGGATCTTACCCAGCTTCGGGGCTCTCCGTGGAGATAACACCCCTACTGCTGCTCTGCGGGGTCTCCGCATGATCACTGGATGAACAAGTAGCTACACAATGCTCCTTGAGCTGTTTGGTGTGAGGGGGGAAGGAGGGCACGGCTAGCTTGCTTCCTCTCCTTGTGTGGTGTCTAAGACTAGCAGGGGGTCGAACCCTTTGCATGGGTGCCCTGGGGGGTTTATATAGGCCTACCCCCGGGGTACAATGGTAATCCGACTGGGCGCGGGGCCCAGCCGTCTGTGACTGCCCTCGCCGGCTTCTGCGCCGGCTGCTGGGGCCCGCCGACTGGTGGGTCCCGCCGGCTGCCGGCCCCTTGGTCGACAGGCAGGTCCCACTGTCCAGGGCCTGGTCGGCGGCTGGTTACCGTGGCTTCATCTTGGTGACGTAGGCTTCATCGTGGTAGGCGTGGCTACAGTGCGGCCGCTCGTCTGGCGATCGCTGTAGCCTCACCGTGTCTTGTCTCCTTAATAAGGCGTCTCCTTCGAGGGAGGCGGCTAGCCGACTACGGGGAGCCGGCCCCGTCTTGAGCCGACTGGTTGGAGGCGTGGCAGCCTTCGGGCGTCTCTCTACCCGAAGGGGCCCACCGTCCGTGGGCCACGCTGGCGGCCCGTCGTGGGTGACGCCAAGGTCAACATGGCAACAGTGCGGCGCCGGACGGGTCATGCCTACCCCGTACGGCGCACTGTGCCAGGCATGCTCCGGGATTCGGGGGTGGCAGGCTTCACTGTAGCCACGCCCTGTCGCACCGCCGTTAGGTGGGTGCAAACTTTGTGGGTACGGTCTTGACCGCTTTATGGGAGCCGGCTTCTTGGAGTCGGCCTTCTCATGGCCGGCTTCTCGAAGGCGGCCCTCCCATGGCTTTCTTCATGAGGGCTAAAGTCGGACCGCCTTCCGGAAGCCAGCCTGGGTGGAGCCAGCAAGGGGAAGGCGGCTCCATGTCTTGGATTCTTGAGAGCCGGACGGGCTCGTAATTTTTTCAGAAGGGCCAGGGGAAGCCGGCTAGGCTATCCATGGCTATTTACTCCGACAGTGCGATAAGCAAAGAGTGGGACTATGTCCCTTCCAAGGGCAAGCTGAGGAATGATATTAAATCCAATATTTCACTCGTTACTGTATTCCACCTGGTAATTCCGTGGTATGGCGTAGCTATCTGCCTCCTTGGTTGCTGCATCATGTGTTCGGCAATAGTGCTGCCGGACAGTGTTTCCAGAGATTAAGGTCCTGGAAAAAAAGATAAAAATAACCAAACGAGAAGCCCCTAGTGCGGTTTAAGCCACGTCTTAGGGCGTGCCGCAGTTGTGCCCCCTCCCCACCTGTGCCCATGGTATTTTTAATGCGTAATTATGTACGCGTGGCACGAGTTTCGCCATTGGGCTGGGATTGGGGTGGCCGTCGTATTGCTACGCGAGCTCAGATCGCGCCAGGCGGTCTATTTGCCGATTGCTCCGAGCGCGCTTGAAGGTGTCCGGGCTTTGAAGCGCCGAACTGGTTGATTGCCTTGAAAGGATGCTTTGCGCTTCTGCTGCGAGGGCCGCGGTGTGCTCCTCTGTTCGAAGAGAGCGCTATGTGTTTCCATTGACTCTAATAACTCCGCGAGCTCCTGGCATCTTGAGCTTGAGGTATGCATAATGCGGTACCGCATTGAATCTAGCGAATGCGGTTCGCTCGAGCAGTGCGTGATAACCACTGCGGAACGAGACTATATCGAAGATTAACTCTTCGCTTCAGAAGTTATCCGGGGATCCAAAGACCACTTCCAGTGTAATTGAGCCTGTGCAATGGGCCTCTACACCTGGAATGACGCCTTTGAAGGTCGTTTTTGTGGGTTTGATCCTTGAGGGGTCTATACCCATTTTGTGCACTGTGTCCTGATAAAGCAGGTTCAGGCTGCTGCCGCCATCCATAAGGACTCGAGTGAGGTGAAATCCGTCAATGATTGGGTCTAGGACCAGTGTGGCGAATCCTCCATGACGGATACTAGTGGGGTGGTCCCTGCGATCGAAGGTGATCGGACAGGAGGACCAAGGGTAGAACTTTGGGGCGACTGGCTCCAACGCATATACGTCTCTGAGCGCACGCTTCCGCTCCCTCTTGGGGATGTGGGTTGCGCATATCATGTTCACAGTCCGCACTTGCAGGGGAAACATCTTCTGTCCGGTGTGTGGCTGCCGGGGCTCCTCCTCGTCATCGCTATGCGGCCCCTTGTCCTTTTTTCGGCAATTAACTTGCTGGCCTACTTGAACACCCAACAATCCCTGTTGGTGTGATTGGCTGGCTTGCCTGGGGTGCCGTGTATTTGACATGAGCGATCGAGTATACGGTCCAAGCTAGACGGACCCGGCATACTTTATTTGAATGGCTTTTTCCGCTGAACGGGTTTGGAGCCTTTGAATCCGGCATTGACTGCTGTATCCTCGATATTTTTGCTGTTAATGTGGCGCTTATGTTTGTTGCGACGTGACCTGCTATTTCCGTCCTTGGTATCTGAGGTACCATGGTTCTTTGATATGTTATTACTGCGAGCCAGCCAGCTGTCTTCTCTCGCACAAAAGCGGGTCATGAGCGTCGTGAGAGCTGCCATAGATTTCGGCTTTTCCTGACCAAGGTGCCGAGCTAGCCACTCGTCTTGGATGTTGTGTTTGAAAGCCGCTAAGACCTCTACATCCGGACAGTCAACGATTTGATTTTTCTTTGTAAGGAATCAAGTCCAGAATTGCCTGGCCGACTCTTCTAGCTGCTGAATTATGTGGCTCAAGTCATCGTCGTCTGGTGGTCGCACATAAGTGCCCTGAAAGTTGTCGAGGAATGCGGCTTCCAGATCTTCCCAACAGCTAATGGAGTCCACTGGCAAGCTGTTAAGACAATGCCGCGCTGGTCCTTTGAGCTTTAGTGGGAAGTATTTGATGGCGTGTAAGTCATCACCACGGGCCATGTGCATGTGGAGGAGGAAATCCTCGATCCATACTGCGGGATCTGTTGTGCCGTCGTATGATTCAATATTCATGTTCGTCTCCTAAATCGTCGTCCATACCATCGATGTCTTCGGAGTCGAAGTCGAGCATGTCGGTTAAATCATCGACAGTGGCTACGAAGTGTGTGGTGGGTGGGCGTCGAATTTATTCGTCGTCCGCGTCCCAATCCTGTTGGCCATATGTAACGTCCTCGATACGGCTATATCTCCCACGTGTCGAAGCACGACTTAGAGGCATAACCGCATTGAAAGCAATGTCGCAAGTGAGGTAATCTTCACACAACCCATGTAATACATAAGGGAAAGAGATACATAGTTGTCTTACAATCGCCACTTCAATCAAAGTGCATAAATAACATTACATCATCCAAACACTCATGGCCCGACTACGGCACCAAAATAAAAGATAACCCAACATGCGACACGGTGCCGATCACCCCCAACTGGGCACCACTACTGATCATCAGGAAAAGAAACATAGTATCATTGAGAGTCCTCGTCGAACTCCCACTTGAGCTCGAGCGCGTCGCCTGGAGCAGAATCATCGGGCCCTGCATCTGGTGTAATAGTAATCTGTGAGCCACAGGGACTCAGCAATCTCGCACCCTCGCGATCAAGACTATTTGAGCTTAATAGGAAAGGCAAGGTATATATGTGGAGCTGCAGCAAGCGACTAGCATATATGGTGGCTAACCTGTTCGCAAAAGAGAGCGAGAAGAGGAGGCAAAGCGCGAGCGAGAAACTAGAGAGCAACCTGCGCAAACATTACTCCAACACCGTGTCCACTTCCCGGACTCCGCCGAGAAGAGGCCACCATGGTAACTCACACCGTTGATTCATTTTAATTAAGTTAAGGTTCAAGTTATCTACAACCGGACATTAACAAATTCCCATCTGCCCATAACCGCGGGCACGGCTTTCGGAAGTTCAAATCCCTGCAGGGGTGTCCCAACTTATCCCATAACAAGTTCTCATGGTCAATGAAGGATATTCCTTCTAGCGGGAAGACCCGATCAGGCTCGGAATCCCGGTTACAAGACATCCTCGACAATGGTAAAACAAGTCCAGCAACACCGCCCGAATGTGCCGACAAAACCCGAT
This sequence comes from Triticum urartu, assembly GCF_003073215.2. NCBI lineage: Eukaryota > Viridiplantae > Streptophyta > Magnoliopsida > Poales > Poaceae > Triticum > Triticum urartu. The sequence goes on along the minus strand of NC_053028.1, from coordinate 530,078,324 downwards.
AGGAGCTGCACATATCTCGTTCTCAGGGCACACTCAGATAGGTCAAGCTACGAGTAAAACAAACCCTCGAGTTTCCCCGAGGTGGCCCCGCAGGCTGCCTGGTTTGGACCAACACTCAGAGGAGCACTGGCCTCGTGGGGGGGGGGGGTTAAATAAGATGACCCTCGGGCTCCGGGAACCCAAGGGAAAAAGAGGCTAGGTGGGGCAAATGGTAAAACCAAGGTTGGGCATTGCTGGAAAAGCTTTAATCAAGGCGAACTATCAAGGTTCCCATTATAACCCAACCGCGTAAGGAACGCAAAATCCGAGAACATAACACCGATATGACGGAAACTAGGGCGGCAAGAGTGGAACAAAACACTAGGCGAGAGGCCGAGCCTTCCACCCTTTAACAAGTGTATAGATGCATTAAGATACAAGATAATATAATGATATTCCCAACAAGTAAAATAATGTTCCAAACAAGGAACGGTCTCAATCTTCACCTGCAACTAACAACGCTATAAGAGGGGCTGAGCAAAGCGGTAACATAGCCAATCAACGATTTTCTAGGACAAGGTGGTTTAGAGGCTTGGCACGGCAATTGGGAGGCTTGAAAACAAGTGGTAGGCATCGCTAGTTGGCATAGCAAAAGAGCGAAGCCATCTAGCAGCAAAGATAGAAGTGATTTCGATGGGTATGATCATCTTGCCTGAAATCCCGCAAGGAAGAAGAACGTGTCCATGAAGAAGACAAACGGACGTAGACGAACGGTTCCTCACAAACACGACGTTACCGGAACCAACCCGAAGAAACAACACCGGAAAAGAGGAAACAACATAGTAAACAACCATGACATGAACATGGGATGATGCACAATCAAGTATGATGCATGTCCGGTTTAATGAAGCATGGCATGGAAAAGTGCACAAGCAATCCTACAAATTAAGTGGAGCGCAATATGCAACGAGTTGCATATTGACGAAACCACCATGACAAGTTATTTAGTTCGATCTCGTTATGTACCCAACAATATTAAATGTTCTTAACATGGCAAGAGAGTGAAGCAAAGCAAAACTACCTATCTAGTCATGTTTAAATGAGGCCGGAAGCAACGAACAACAATTCCGGAAAAATGCTCATGTGCATATTTTGGTTTGGTGCTGATCTGTCCTAAACACAATTTTAGAGTTATTAAACATGCAAAGTAAAGCCATCATGATAAACTAGGCATTTTTTGCCCCATTTACATATAAAGTTTGTTAGAAACCGAGCTACGGTTATTTAGTTATGAATTTAAGCATTTTAGCAAGTTATTTAAGCAAAATTTAAACAAACAGCATCTTAAACATTTTAAATATGGATGAAAATGACATATTATGAAACTAGATGCAATTCTAAGCACGTTACATATATAAAATGTTTTAATCTGATGCATGGTTGAGAAGTTATTAAATGCATGAAGTATGAGGGTTTTTCTGCAAATCTGCTAATTCCCCGGAAATTAGACAAATTCGCAGACCGAAAAAAAAACTACATTGGGCCGAAACTGCTGGGCGCTGGGGCGCTCACCATGGGCTTCAGCCCGTCGGTGAGGAGGTGGAGGCAAGCCGCGGGACGCAGGCTGGGCCGCGAGCGAAGCAGACGAGGCCTCGCGCAGCGAGTGGCACTAGTCCAGGCTGGCGCTAGACTGGTCAACACGGGGCACGGCTCCGTCGTCCTCCTCTCGAACGGCGGCAGCGCGGGACTTGAGGACGAGCGCTCCTGCGACGGGCGGCGCTGGCCTTGGAGATCTAGCACGGGAGGTCACGCACGCGAGGCAGGGGCCGGAGACGAAACGACGGAGGCGGCGATGGGGGACTTGAGGCGCGGGGCGAAGCAGAAGACGGCGCTGAGCTCGTTCCCGAGCAGGGGTGCAGCACGGGCATGGCTCTCGCTCGAGCAGCGCATGGGAAGAAGGCGCGACGACATCGGCGGCTAGGGACTTGGCGCAGGGACGACTCGATCCGAGGCGGGGGAGGCACGGGCTCGTCTGGTTCCCGGTCGGATCCGGGTCGATGTGACTCCATGGTGTGGCGGCCATGGCGTTTCCTGGTGCAGCGCAAGAAAGAGAGAGGGAGATCGGGAGGAGAGAGGCTATGGCAGGGGAAAACGGAAGGAGGGGAAGGTGAGGAGGAGGAGAGGCACGCCCTTGGTACCTGGCGTCCATGGCGGAGGAGCTTCTGCTCCGGCGAAGATCCTGTAGGGCTCGGCCTGGGCGTGCTGGATCCGGTCACGGGAGGTCGTCGGGGTCTCGTTCCCTGCCGGATAGAAGCGGAGGCGAGCTGGGCGGACTTGGAGCCCCATGGTGCGAGGGGAGGTGCGTTGCTGCGCTGGCAATCGGTGGGGAGCTGCTCGTGATCCCCTCGGGATCGAGCAGGGGAGGCGTCGGTGGATGGAGGGGGCTAGATTGGTGGAGCGCACTGGTTGGGTGAGAAGGGGATCTGAGAGGATCCCTAGGAAGATGCAGTGGCGGCGCAAAATAGGAAAGACGGGACAGCTCCCCTAAATTTTAGGGTTGGATCTGATATTTATATCAGATGAGTTTTAGGTTAGGGGCTAACTTGTCCCTCTTATCAAAATCGGACGGTCGAGGATAAATAGCTTAGGAGAGTCCAATGAGAAACCGATGATGTTTTGTAGATGTTTGGGGATGATCCGGACACAACGGTGGCGACAGTCCGGGTCGGATTCGGGACAACTTTCGGACGCGCGCGAGGGGGTCCGCGGGCTGACAAGAGAGCTTAGGTTGGGTATGGGGGTAGGTAGCGGACTGTGTAGACGGTCTCTAGCTGAGAGAAGAGAAGAGAGGGAGGCCCGGCGACTGTTTCCGGAGACCGAAAACGTCCGACGTTTTGACCGACTATATTGTCACTATAGTTCACGGTTGGGCTATCAAACGGACTCCGAACGCGATGAAACTTGGCAGGCGGCCTACCTACAACATAAAAACACCGCATGACAACTTTCATCCCATTCCGAGAACATTTTCCGGCCACTTATAAAATAAAATTTCGGACGTGCCGCGGGCGCGTGCAAGTGTGTCTGGGCTCAGAACGAACAACAGAGAGAACGAGGAGACCGGAACAGATCCAAGTTTTGAAAACATGATGATGCAATGCACATGATGACATGATGAGATGCAACACGCAAGCAAATGACATGGCAACGATGGCGAATAACTGGGAGACACCTGGCACATCGGTCTCGGGCCATTACACCATAGTCCGGCCAGGGCTCTCCTGACAAAGAGAGAGACCTTAGTGAATTCAAAATGTCGCCGAAGGGCGAGTGCTAAAAGATATCCACAGCGGTGAATTCCTTGATCGGCGCCAATCGGATTCGATTGGCAGGGGCGCGGACGGTTCGGAGTCCGGAAATTGGAGTCCGGCACCTTGGAGTCACGGGCTTTGCAGAGGTTTAGGCTGGTATTCGGCTTGATCGCCGTTGAGACTGCAGCCCCTGAGGCGGTGTCGAGCCACCCGTCCTCGATTGGCGCAGTTGGCTCCGAGCCAAGGGTCGGAGCTGATGCGGGCGCGGCCTCTGGGGTACTGTTTGGCGGCAGAGCTAGGTCATACCCATCGTAACAGTGCAGCGCGCCCGGGTGCGGCTCGAATCCGTCGAAGACCAAGTCTCCGCGGATGTCGGCTGTGCAGTTCAAACTTCCAAATCTGACCTGATAGCCAGGGGCGTAGCTTTCAATCTGCTGCAGATGCCCAAGAAAATTAGCCCGCAGTGCAAAGCCGCCGAACACGAAGATCTGTTCGGGGAGAAAGGTCTCACCCTGGACCGCATCGTTGTTGATGATCGGAGGAGCCATCGGGCCTAAAGGTGACGACACAGAGGAACTCTCAATGAAAGCACCAATGTCGGTGTCAAAACCAGCGGATCTCGGGTAGGGGGTCCCGAACTGTGCGTCTAGGCTGGATGGTAACAGGAGGCAGGGGACACAATGTTTTACCCAGGTTCGGGCCCTCTTGATGGAGGTAAAACCCTACGTCCTGCTTGATTAATATTGACGATATGGGTAGTACAAGAGTAGATCTACCACGAGATCAGAGAGGCTAAACCCTAGAAGCTAGCCTATGGTATGATTGTATGATGTGGTTGTTATCCCTACGGACTAAAACCCTCTGGTTTATATAGACACTGGAGAGGGTTAGGGTTACACAAGGCCGGTTACAAAGGAGGAGATATCCATATCCGTATTGCCTAGCTTGCCTTCCACGCCAAGTAGAGTCCTATCCGGACACGAGACGAAGTCTTCAATCTTGTATCTTCATAGTCTAACAGTCCGGCCAAAGGATATAGTCCGGCTGTCCGGAGACCCCCTAATCCAGGACTCCCTCACTAGGCCTTATTTACACGCATTGCAATACCGTTTACGCTCTCTTTTATCAGTCATCACCTTGCTGTTTTTTTATAATTTCAGATTACAAATACCTTTATCTACCATCCATATACCACTTGTATCACCATCTCTTCGCCGAACTAGTGCACCTATACAATTTACCATTGTATTGGGTGTGTTGGGGACACAAGAGACTCTTTGTTATTTGGTTGCAAGGTTGCTTGAGAGAGACCATCTTCATCCTACGCCTCCCACGGATTGATAAACCTTAGGTCATCCACTTGAGGGAAATTTGCTACTGTCCTACAAACCTCTGCACTTGGAGGCCCAACAACGTCTACAAGAAGAAGGTTGTGTAGTAGACATCAATTACCACATAGATAGTAGCCCCTGATGCTCTGTTCGGCGTTCGCGAGGAAAAGCTGAATTGAGGATCAAATGATAACTCAGGAGTCTAATTAGAGTATGTCTATGTGTATGTACAGGCTTCACTGCTTGCCGCTGCCGCACGTACTTCGGAGGACGAGCTCGGCCTTACCAAGAGGCAGCTCGAAGAGAGCAAAGGTAAGAAATACCCCTGTCTATATAGTTAAAAAGAAGTTCGGGTGTAAAGTGATAGGATCATCATGGATTTGTCAGGGGCCACGACTGAGGTGGTGACCCTGAGGAAGGCGTTGTCCGGGGTCGAAGACAAAGCGGCCAAAGAACGCATTGAACGGGAGAAACAAGAAGCCCGAGTAGGCGAGGTGCAGCAAGAGCTCGAGGCTCTCGCCAAAAAGCACGAGTCCTTGGAGCTTGACTCCAAGACGCGAGAGTCCGAGCTCGCGCAGGCGCTTGAAAGCGTCCGGACCGCCAAGGCTGAAGCCCACAAGGCCCTCCAGGAGATTGACGCGGTGAAGAAGATAGCAGCGGGTAAGGCATTCATTATGCAAAGCAAGCACATGAAGGAGACTTCCCTTTTTCTTACCCGAGTTCGGAGCTCTCCAGGAGCGTTTGCAGATCTTCCCCGCAGTGTACTGGATGCCACAGAGTATTACCGGGCTGAGGAGGGGAGCTCAACGGAGAAGTTGTTCTGGTCTCCGTATAATGGGACCGAACACCCCGTGCCCTTGAGCGACCAGTTGAAGCAGTTGGTCGAACTTCACAAGGCGGCCGAACAGGCCATGAGGGGCCTTATAGTCCAGATGTGGCCTGGCAAGCCCCTGTCCGGCAGCTACTTCGGTCTGGTCACTACTAGGAAAAGGGCTATAGATGGAATTGACACTAATGGCGCACCAGACATGTGGTGCGCCATTACTATATACTAATGGCGCACCATCTGTTGGTGCGCCATTAGTGTGGAAGACACTAATGGCGCACCAGGCACACGGTGTGCCACTAGTAACAAAATGTTTTTTTTCATTTTTTCAAACATACTAATGGCGCATCCGGGCAGAGTGCGCCATTAGTAGTTAGAACTACTAATGGCGCACCAGCCATAGAGTGCGCCACTACTGTATTTTTTTTTACTTTTTTGCAAAACTACTAATGGCGCACCGTTGCATAGTGCGCCATTACTAGTTTAAACTAGTAATGGCGCACTGTGACACGGTGCGCCATTAGTATAAAAATTATTTTTTTTACATTTTTGCAAAACTACTAATGGCGCATGTCTGTGTGGTGCGCCATTACTATGTTGGGTTACTAATGGCGCATGTCTCTATGGTGCGCGATTAGTAACCTGGGACCCGCTAGATATTTTTGGACAGCCACACCTACACACTCACTTTCCCCACTTCATTCCCCCACCTCCTTCTCTAAGCTTGTCGGCTGCCTCCTCCTCCTCACCGCATTTGCACCATAGATTCATCAAAATTAAGTGTTGAAATTACCTTGTTTTTGATAGGTAAGTAAGGGGAAAGCTGTCTTCATGTTGTAGATCTACTTTTTTTCTCCCTAGCTCGTTCCAACAACATGCACATGCACTTTTTGTGGCCTAGCTAGATCTATGTATGTTTGTGGTGTTGCATATGTTTGTGGTGTTGCATATATGTTTGTGTTTGCAGGTACCGGTATTTGAAATGCGATAGTTGCCAATATTTTGCCGGAATGTTGATTCATTTCCGTTTCGGCGAGAATTTTGGCACTATGCATTCTTTTTTGTCCTATTTTTAGGGAAAGTCATGCCAAATTTTTTCTTGGTTCTAAAATATCGTTTTGCTCTACCCCGCAGGCGACCATGGTCCGCACGATGACCGAAGGCATCGTGAATAGGTTTTTGAGCTCCGCGAAGGCCGAGATGCTTCAAAAGAACGAGACGGAGATAAGATGTCCGTGTCGAAGATGCAAGCTGAAGAGCCTTATTGCGGACCCGGATTCCGGGCAGGTGCGGGACCACCTGCTCTTGCGTGGTTTCATGGATGGCTATCGGTGGCAAGGTGATGAAGATGACTATGAAGTCATCCATGGGGCCGGGCAAGAAATGAGGAAGGGCAGCAAGACAACCACCGCGGCTCGAGCGGGCGAGAAGACAAAGAATCTCCAGGACATGATCACAACGGTGATGCTGTACACAGTCATCATGTAGAAGATGCCGGACATGATGATGAGGAAGATGTCGGAGCAGACGAAGGGCATGATCATGAAGATCTAGATGCCGGAGGAGCAGATGACGATGGACCATCGATGGGCTGGGTGCAGGACCCTCATATTCAAGAGCTGCTTCTCAAACAGACGGATAACGCAAGAGCTGCCGCCCGAGAGAAAGCCAAGCTGGATCAACTGGAGATAGACGCGGTTACTCCATTATATGAAGGATGCAGACCCGAGGATACCCGCCTGAAAGTAACGCTCATGGCTTTGGAGATGAAGGTAAAACACAAAATGACCGACGCATGCTTCGACGAGAACATGTCATTCTGGCACGAACGCCTTCCCAAGGGGAACAAGTGCCCGACCAGTTTCGAGGAGGCGAAGAAAGTCATGTGTCCTCTGGATTTACCGCATGTGAAATACCATGTGTGCATGAACAATTGCATCATTTATCGGGGCGAGCACGTGGAGTCTACCATATGTCCGGTGTGCGGCGTCACTCGATACAAGAAGAGGAAGAAAGCTCCTCGAAAAAGTGGTGTGGTACTTTCCGATCACTCCTTGTCTGCAGCGGTATTTCGCGGACCCTAAGGTAGCAAAGCTCCTGCGTTGGCACGCAGATAGGGAGGAGAAGAAGCGAGAAGATGACGCAATTGATCCGGAGATAAATAAAAAAGACAAGATGCTGAGTCACCCTAAGGATGGGAGCCAGTGGCAAGCGTTGAACTTCGAACACCCAGAATTTGGGAAGGATCCAAGGAACATCGTGCTGGGCGCGAGCACCGATCGAGTCAATCCATTTGGCAGCCAGAGAAGCACACATAGCACCTGGCCTGTGTTTGTGTGGATGTACAACCTTCCCCCCTGGTTGTGCATGAAGAGGAAGTACATTCACATGAGTATGCTAATTGAAGGGCCGAAACAACCAGGGAACGACATCAATCTGTATCTGCGGCTGCTGAAAGAGGAGCTAGACACACTGTGGAAAACGCCAGCCAATAAGTGGGACGCCACAGATAAAGAATATTTCCCTACGAGAGCCGCACTGCTCACGACAGTGCACGACTATCTCGGTTACGGATATCTCGCGGGGCAGGTGGTCCACAGATTTTCTGGATGCATCAGGTGCATGGATGACACAACGTATCGCCAGCTAGATAGAGATCCCGGGTCTTCGAAAACCGTGTTCATGGGACATTGAAGGTGGCTTCGCGACGATGACCCGTGGAGGAAACGCAAGGATCTGTTCGATGGTGAAACCGAACTTCGAAGACGCCCGCGTACGAGGAGCGGTGAGGAAATAGATGGGCTGTTGAAAAATTGGAAAGATTGCCCACTGCTGAGAAAGAAGCAAAAGGCGCCAGAGCCGGGAAAGAAGCGAAAGGTGCTAGAGCCGCTGCTGAAGGTATGGAAAACGAGGTCTGTTTTCTGGGACTTGCCGTACTGGAAGATCCACCGTGTGCCTCACAGCCTTGATGCCATGCATATCACGAAGAACGTGTGCGAGAGACTGCTTGGTACCCTGCTCAACATGCCAGAGAGGACCAAAGATGGGCCGAAAGCAAGGGCAGACTTGAAATCAATGGGCATCAGGCAAGAGCTTCACGCTAATGATGATGATGATGATGATGATGATGATGATGATGAGGCGAAGCAGGACACAGAAAGTCGTCGCAAAGGCAAAAAGGCCAAGAAGACCGGAAATGACTACCCTCCCGCGTGCTTCACTCTAAGTCAGGAGGAGATCGAGCAGTTTTTCACCTGCCTCATAGGAGTAAAACTTCCTTATGGTTACACGGGGAAGATAAGAAGATACCTAGACCCAGCGAAGAAGAAGTTCAGCGGGATGAAGTCTCACGACTGTCACGTGCTGATGACGCAGATACTTCCAGTTGCAATCTGTGGGATCATGGACGCGCACGTCCGTGAAACGCTATTTGGCCTATGCAACTTTTTCGACGTCATCTCTCGGAAGTCACTTGGCGTGAGGCAACTCAGAAGGCTACAGGAAGAGACCGTGGTGATACTATGCGAGCTTGAGATGTACTTCCTGCCCGCATTGTTTGACGTTATGGTGCATCTGCTGGTCCATATCGTGGAGGATATCATCCAACTCGGGCCGACGTTCCTGCACAGCATGATGCCGTTCGAAAGGATGAATGGTGTCATCAAAGGATATGTTCACAACATGTCATGTCCAGAGGGAAGTATAGCCAGGGGCTTTCTGACCGAAGAGTGCATCTCCTACTGCACGAATTATCTAGGCATCGAGAACCCCGTTGGTCTGCCCGTCAACAGGCACCTCGGCAGGCTCGCTGGATGGGGTCACCGTGAGGGTTGCCGCGAAATGCATGTCGACTTCGTGGGTCGACTCGCCGACTTTGAAAGAGCAAACCTAGTCGCGCTACAACACATAGACGTGGTCGATCCTTGGGTGGTAGAGCACAAAACCTTTATTGAGAAGACGTACAATGACCGAGGCCAACAGAGGACGGACAAAGATATAATCAAAGAGCACAACTCATGTTTCACGCGTTGGTTCAAGCAGAAGCTTCTGTCGTACCCTTTACATGAGGATTCTTCCGCGGAAGAACAACTCATATTCGCCTTGTCACAGGGCTCCGAGCCCAACCTGATGACCTATGAGGCGTACGATATCAACGGCTACACATTTTACACCGAGGACAAGGACATGAAGAGCGATGGTTATCAGAACTCCGGGGTAACGATGGAATCCTACACCGGTAATGACAAGGACAGATACTATGGAAGGATCGAGGAGATCTAGGAGCTGAGCTACGCTGGAGAGAAGGTCCCGATGTTCCGTGTCAGATGGGCCAAGAGCGTCCTAAAAGAAGACCGGTATTTCACCACCATGGTTATACCCGAAGCCAAATCCAAGACCGCGGGCGCAAACGTCACCGCGAAAAATGAGCCATGGGTACTGGCTTCCCAAGTGGACCAATGCTTCTTCATTACCGACCCGTCAAAGCCGAGTCGTGTTGTTGTGAGGAGAGGCAAAAGGAAGATCATCGGAATGGATGGAGTAGCCAATGAGTAGGACTTCGACAAGTACGGTGACCCGAAGATCGAACATGACGACGACGATGAAGTAGCAGCATACATCACAAGAAGAAGCAGGACCACCCTACCTAAAGGACGTCCGTTCCACAAAAGAACTCCATTTGCGAAAAAGAAGGGCAAGAAGATTATGAACAGATAGCTAGCTAAGATAGACTGTATTTAAATCGTAGTCTTCATTTCTCGGTTGTATTTCATGGGCACTTTTTGATATCATGAATATTTTTAAATTTCATGCGCACTTTTTGAATTCATGAATATTTTTTCAAATTTGATGATATTTTTTCATATTCAATATGATAAAATATTGAATATTCATGAGGACACTCAACCTCGATCCCCCTCCATCTCGATCTCGATTCCCCCTCCATCTCGATCTCGATCCCACCCGCACCCTCCCCCGCTAGCTCCACCGCCGCCGACGACCCACCGCACCCTCCCCCGCTCCACCATGTGAGCACCGCCTCCTCTCCCCTCTTCATTTAAAAAAATAATAATAATAAAGGGTAGACTAAAATTGTTGTTAAACAACAATTATTACTGTTTTTCTAAAAAAATATTACTGTTTCATATTCATATTCATTTTCTAAAAAATTATTACATGCAACAACAACAAAATTACTTATGGCGCACCTCTGGCTGGTGCGCCATTGCTATATATAAAAAAAATTACTAATGGCACACCCCTGCCTGGTGCGCCATTGCTATGTAAAAAATAGATTACTAATGGCGCACCTCTGCCTGGTGCGCCATTGCTATGTAAAAAAAGATTACTAATGGCGCACCGACCGCGGGTGCACCATTAGTAAGATCCCCCCTAGCTAATTCCCTCCGTCTCGCCAGATCCCCTTCGTCCCTCTCCCTCGCCCCCTTGCTAATTCCCCTCGCTGCCCCGACCCACGCCGCTGCCGCCCCCGCGCCTCCGTCTCCGTCCCCGCCCCCACGCCGCCGCCCCCGCGCCTCCGTCTCCATCGCCGCCCCCGCGCCTCCTCGAGCCGAGCACCGCCTCCCTCGCCATCCCCTCTCTGCCCGCGCCTGCGCCCTCGACGTCCTCCCGCCCAAGCGCCCCCTCCCCCCGCGGCCCCGCTTGCGTAAACCTCGTGCTCGCCGTCCAACACCACGCGGCCTGCTCAGGAGGACCGCCGTTGTCTTCCTCTTCGACTACGAGGACCCGGACGAGCTCGGACTCCCTCGAGCCATCCCTTTGACGCCCTCCGATTTCCTCCGCCTCGGCCACCATCGCCATCGCTCGACGCCGAATTTGCGCCGCCTCGACTAGCTCCGGCTACCCTGAGTCGCCCTCGACCTCCCTAGTGAGCACCCGAGCCGCTTCCCCCTCTTCCCCCTATTGATTTCCTTCTGAGATGTGTTCTAGGGTTAGGGGTTGGAGAATATTGGACAAGAAAAGGGGTTGGAGAATTAAGTAGCTAGGGTTGGGGAATTAAGTAGCTAAGGAGATTATGTTTAGAGCATCAATGATAGGTGTTGATATACCTCTGGATAATTTTGATTTTATTCATGTTCTCAAGGAATTGGAATTATCCAGGGAACAAATTAGTAAGAAAACTGAACACTGTTTAGATATTCATGACTCGAATGGAAATGTCGCCTCCCTGTGTCTAAGTTGGCATGATACTGTAGTGGAAGAGGAGGAGAAATTTACTGTAGTTTCTAGAAGAAAGAAACAGTCTCTTGCTAAGAGAAATGTCACTATTTCTTATCTTACCTCCTCTTCTATACCTTGTACTAGAGGTCAGCAAAAGAATATCAGTTCTACTTTGCTCCCTAGTAGATCTGGATACTATTTCTGTTAGGCGATGGTGTTATATTAAGATGCATATATTGTTATGTTACGCAAATTGTATCATCTTGCCACTTAAGTCAGCCTTCCCTTTAAGCAGAAAATTCAGTTAGGTACAGTTAGGAGCTACTGTCAAAAACTTGAGCCACTGTCAAAAAATTCAGTTAGGTACAGTTAGGAGCTACTGTCAAAAACTTGAGCTACTATCAAAAAAATTAGTTAGGTACAGTTAGCATCATGTAAGAAAATGGTCATAATGTGCCCTGATAATGATGTATTTTGTCATAAAAATATATAGTGGACTGCCATGATAATGACATGCTGCTAGTAGTTACTTCCACCATGAGTTTCATTAACAGCAAGTCAGTTTTGTTTATAGTTGAAAGTAAGTGTGTGGTTTGAAATTTTGATCTGATTATGGCATCTAGAAATATGTCAGTTTTGTTTTGTAACTAGAATACCAAAGTGTATTCTGTCCAAACTGTATTTTTTAGTATTCTGTCCAAACTGAAAACTGTTAAAAAGACCATGTGTTTTTTGGTCAAAATCTGCATGTAAAACTAAAATAATCAGTCATAAAGAATATCCTCAAGACCATGTGTTTCTTGGATTTCTTGATTGTATTTTGTGCTTGCAGGAGTAAATTTCTTGGAGTAATTTTGTGCTTGAAATGTTTGAGTTCTTAATCCTTTTTACTGAAAATCAAACAGAAATGTTTTCTTAACTCAGAAGCCTGTTACTCCACCTGTACTGCACATTACAAAGTCTCCTAGTACTTAACCCACCCAAGCTATGAGGCAAAAATTTCACTTAACTATTATGGACAATTGTCAATTTTCTGTAATGATGATGGAACATTATAAAGCATTGTACTCTAGTGTATATGAAGAATACAAAAAATTTAGCAACTTCTCTAATTTTATAAAGTTGTTCTTATATGGGTGAAACTTCACTTGTTTTTAGGCTAGTGCAGGGTGTTGCTTTATTCTGCCATCATTTGTAACTATGTCACAAATAAATTGTTCCTTCTTCTGTATTTGAAGTAATGACTGTTCATAAGCTGAGGCATGGATTAAGCTGTTTCTTTGCTGTACCATTATATCTGGATGATTTTTTGTTTGGTGACCTATTATATCTGGAATGGAAGCTCACATAAGTTGAGCTGATTTTTTTCCATATGAAAGCAGAGGACCATATGGTATGTGGCTGGGGTTTGTCTCCGACCATTGTGTCGTGATGAATTTGCAGGTACCCCGAGAGGCCCTTGAGTTTGCCGGAATGTCGATTAACTTCCGTTCCGGCAAATTCGGGTACTCCATATGTCCTATTTTCAGCAAAGGTCATGCTGAAATTTTCTGTGAATTTTAGCATGGCTTTGCTAAAAATAGGACATATGGGGTACTTGCGACTAATGCATGGGCCAGGGTATCTTAGTACTTAATTAAGTAGGATCAACTGCCCTGCCATTCTTGCTGCATTGAACCATAGGTGGCAATAGAGCCAAGTGATTAGGCCCAACTTAGAATTCTCCTTAGCATCAATAAACCCTAGATGATAAACCCAACATAGGTGGCAATAGAGCCAAGTGATTAGTGCCAAGTGATTAGGCCCAACCTAGGGTGCCTCGGCATCGATAAACCCTAAATGATGAAAACTTAACTTGGCTTCTATAGGGTGCCTCGGTGTCGATGAGAACCTAAATGATGTACGCTTAGGCTTTTAGGGTGCCTCGGCGTCGACAAACCCTAAATGATAAAAGCTTAGCTTTTAGGATGCCTCGGTGTCGACAAACCCTAAATGATGAGACCATGATCTTGTTCCTTGACAATAACCAACTTTTTGACCAAACTTTTTTCCTATTTAGAGCGAAACATGGCCCACAACGATGAGGCCGGTGAGGGAGTCCTGGATTAGGGGGTGTTCGGGTAGCCGGACTATACCTTCAGCCGGACTCCTGGACTATGAAGATACAAGATTGAAGACTTCGTCCCGTGTCCGGATGGGACTTTCCTTGGCGTGGAAGGCAAGCTTGGCGATGCAGATATTCAAGATCTCCTACCATTGTAACCGACTCTGTTTAACCCTAACCCTATCCGGTGTCTATATAAACCGGAGGGTTGTAGTCCGTAGGCAATCAACTCCATACACAACAATCATACCATAGGCTAGCTTCTAGGGTTTAGCCTCCTTGATCTCGTGGTAGATCTACTCTTGTACTGCCCATATCATCAATATTAATCAAGCAGGAGTAGGGTATTACCTCCATCGAGAGGGCCCGGACCTGGGTAAAAAACATCTTGTCCCTTGTCTCCTGTTACCATCCGGCCTTGACGCACAGTTCGGGACCCCCTACCCGAGATCCGCCGGTTTTGACACCGACATTGGTACTTTCATTGAGAGTTCCTCTGTGTCGTCGCCTTCAGGCCCGATGGCTCCTTTGATCATCAACGACGATACGGTCCAGGGTGAAACTTTTCTCCCCGGACAGATCTTCGTCTTCGGCGGCTTCGCTCTGCGGGCCAATTCACTCGGCCACCTGGAGCAGATCGAAAGCTACACCCCTGGCCATCAGGTGAGGTTTGGAAGCCTAAACTACACGGCTGACATCCACGGGGACTTGATCTTCGACGGATTCGAGCCACAGCCAAGCGCGCCGCACTGTCTCGATGGGCATGATATAGCTCTGCCGCCGAACAGCGCCTTGGAGGCTGCATACGCATCGGTTTCGACCATTGATTCGGAGCATACTGCGCCGATCAAGGATCAGCGGTTAGACGCTGCCTCAGGGGCTGCGATCTCAGAGGCGATCGAGCCAAACTCCAGCCCCGCACTCCGCATGGCCCGTGACTCCGAGGATCCGGACTCCTCCCTGGACTCCGAACCCCCCGCGCCCCTGCCAATCGAATCCGATTGGGCGCCGATAATGGAGTTCACCGCCGCAGACATCTTTCAGCATTCGCCTTTTGGCGATATCCTGAACTCTCTTAAGTCTCTCTCTTTATCAGGAGAGCCCTGGCCGGACTACGGTCAGCGAGGGTGGGATACGGATGATAAGGAAATTCAAAGCCCACCCACCACCTACTTTGTAGCCACTGTCGACGATCTAACCGACATGCTTGACTTTAGCTCCGAAGACATCGACGGCATGGACGACGATGTAGGAGACGAACAGGAACCAGCACCTGTAGGGCGCCGGAAGGCCACCTCGTCATATGATATATATATATATATATATGGTGGATACTCCAAAAGATGGAGATGGCGATGGAACAGTGGGGGATGATGCCCCCAAGAAACAGCCGAAGCGCCGGCGTCAGCGGCGCCGCTCTAAATCCCGCCAAAGCAAAAACAGTGATTCCGGCACGGGAGATAATACTACCCCGGATAACATCGAAGAATACCCACCTCAGCAAGATTCGGCACAGGAAGATGGAGAAGCCAGCCCTCATGAGAGAGCGGCAGACCGAGAGGTCGAGGATGATAACTATACGCCTCCCTCCGAAGACGAGGCAAGCCTCGATGACGACGAATTCGTCATACCATCAGACCCCGCCGAACAAGAGCGTTTTAAACGCAGGCTTTTAGCCATGGCAAGCAGCCTCAAGAAAAAGCAGCAATAGCTTAAAGCTACCCAAGATTTGCTAGCTGACAGATGGACTGAAGTCCTTATGGCAGAAGAGTATGAACTCGAATGCCCCTCCAAGAGTTACCCGAATCGCAGGCCGCTACCCCGATCAGAGGAGGAAGCACCTACATCACCAGTGCATGACATGGCAGACCGGCCACCTCGCGGCCGCGACAGAGAGGCCCCTCGGCCCTCCACCCAAGCCATGCCCCGATGCTGCTCAACTAAGGCACGAGAAAATGCGCCCGACCTGCGAGACATACTGGAGGATAAGGCAAGACAAACAAGATCGATCTACGGATCGCGCAGGCGCCCGACAGCATGTGACAATGATCTTCACTCCGGATACAACAAATCCGGCCGGGCCAAACACAACAGACATAGCGCTTCCGAGCTACGTCGTGATATAGCCCAGTACAGAGGCGCCGCACACCCGCTATGCTTCACGAATGAAGTAATGGATCATAAAGTCCCAGAGGGTTTCAAACCCGTAAACATCGAATCATACGATGGCACAACAGACCCGGCGGTATGGATCGAGGATTATCTCCTTCACATCCACATGGCACGCGGCGATGATCTACACGCCATCAAATACCTCCCGCTCAAAATTAAAGGACCGGCCCGGCATTGGCTTAACAGCTTGCCAGCAGACTCAATCGGTTCTTGGGAGGACCTGGAAGCCACATTCCTCGACAACTTCCAGGGCACTTACGTGCGACCGCTGGATGCCGACGACTTAAGCCACATAATTCAGCAGCCAGAGGAATCGGCCAGACAATTCTGGACACGATTCCTAACAAAGAAAAACCAAATAGTCGACTGTCCGGACGCAGAAGCCCTAGCAGGCTTCAAGCATAACATCTGCGACGAGTGGCTTGCCCGGCACTTGGGACAGGAAAAGCCAAAATCCATGGCAGCCCTCACTACACTCATGACCCGCTTTTGCGTGGGAGAAGACAGCTGGCTAGCTCGCAGTAACAACTTATCAAAGAACCCTGGTAATTCGGATACCAAGTGCAAAAGTGGCAGGACACGTCGGAATAAGCAAAAACGCCGCGTTAACAGCAACAGCAATGAAGACACGGCAGTCAATGCCGGATTCAAAGGCTATAAATCCGGTCAGCGGAAAAAGCCATTCAAAAAGAATATTCAGGGCCCGTCCAGTTTGGACCGAATACTCGATCGCTTGTGCCAGATACATGGCACCCCCGAAAGGCCAGCCAATCACACTAACAGGGATTGTTGGGTGTTCAAGCAGGCAGGCAAGTTAAGGGCCGAAAACAGAGGCAAGGGGCTGCATAGCGACGACGAGGAGCCCAAGCCGCCGAACAACAATGGACAGAAGGGCTTTCCCCCACAAGTGCGCACGGTGAACATGATATACGCAACCCACATTCCTAAGCGGGAGCGGAAGCGTGCGCTACGGGACGTATACGCGATAGAGCCAGTCGCCCCAAAGTTCAACCCATGGTCCTCCTGCCCGATCACTTTTGATCGAAGGGACCATCCCACTAGCATCTGTCATGGCGGCTTCGCCGCATTGGTTCTCGACCCAATCATCGACGGATTTCATCTCACAAGAGTCCTCATGGACGGCGGCAGTAGCCTAAACCTGCTTTATCAGGATACAGTGCGGAAAATGGGCATAGATCCCTCAAGGATTAAGCCCACAAGAACGACCTTTAAAGGCGTTATACCAGGTGTAGAAGCCAACTATACAGGCTCAGTAACACTTGACATGGTCTTCGGATCCCCGAACAATTTCCGAAGCGAAGAGTTAATCTTCGATATAGTCCCGTTTCGCAGTGGCTATCACGCCTTGCTCGGATGAACCGCATTTGCAAAGTTCAATGCGGTGCCGCACTACGCATATCTCAAGCTCAAGATGCCAGGCCCTCGAGGAGTAATTACGGTCAACGGAAACACCGAACGCTCCCTCCATACGGAGGAGCATACGGCGGCTCTCGCAGCAGAGGTACGAAGTAGCCTTCTCAGGCAATTCTCCAGTCCGGCCATTAAAAAGCCAGACACTGCCAAGCGCGCCCGGAGTAACCCACAGCAGGACCGCCTGGCACACTCTGAGCAAGCGTAGCAATGCGGCCCCAACCCCAGCTATCGCGACATAGCGAAACCAGTACATCGCGTACATAACTACGCCCTTGAAATACCATGGGCACAGGGGAAGGGGCACAATAACGGCACGCCCAGAATACGGCTTAAAACGTACTAGGGGCTGCCGGATTCTCTTTTTAATTTTTTCTTACCTTCAGGACTCCATACTTCGGATGAACTGTTCGGCAATTCGACTGCCGCACAAACGATGCAAGATCCAGGGAGGCAGACAAGCCATGCTGCACTATGGAACTCCCAGGTGGTCTCTGTTACGAGCGGTATACCTGTTTTAAATACAATTCCGCAGCCTGCCCCCGGTCAGGACATACTGAATAGTCCAATATCTTTTGCTTACCGCACTATTTGTATCGTTCGGCTTTGATAAATAGCCTTTATATAAACAATGCATAGCTTTTGTCTATTTTCTGCATTACTCTCTTTTATATATGTTCATTAATGACATGTTGCACCCGTACACTGTGGTACGGCAAGTACGCCAGGGGCTTCAGTACCCTTTAATATGGTGTGAGAAGTCCGTACACTTTCACAAGTGCAGCACCCCGAACTTATAGCACTATATGCATCGACTCCGAATCATGATTTGGGTCAATAGTTGGGTTTGCCCGGCTCCTATGTTTTGGTGCCTTACGTTTCGCTATATCGGCTAAGGTAGCACTAGGAGAACCACTGCGATTGTGCCCCGGTTGAGCTGGGTTAAGCACCTCAATGGAGAAAGCTAAAACTGACTGTCATGATGAGGCAAGAGACCGGTCGCTGTTCGAGAGGTTTTTTCGAGTCCCTAAAGACTTATGCCGCTTCGAGCAAGGAGCCGGATTTGTCCGGCCAAGGCGTGGATAGCGCCCCGAACTCGGTTTTCCGAACTAGGGGCTTCACCAAAATTTAAAATTATAAAATCCTATGGCTAAGTGAGAGTGTTCAAGCATTATAGTCCGATTGCCTGGTTCGTTGTGCTGAGCGCCTCCCTCGAAGGACCCAACAATGGGAAAAAGAGCGCTCAGGTTTATCCCGAACACCCCAGCACTAGTGGGATGGGGGCAGAAGCCGACGACTGGCCATCTCTCAATTTTTTGATAAACGCCCGCATAGAAAATAATATTTTAAATTCAACAAGCATTGCTTAAGCGCCTATGAACAAGTTTTCAGCGCACAGGATAAAAACGAGTGAGTTTATTCAAAAATTACATCCTTGGTACATTCATCCACAAGGCGGGCACCCGCAAGAACATCCTTGTAATAGTTCTCAGGCTTGCGATGCTCCTTCCCTGGCGGCGGCCCGTCCTTCACAAGCTTCTCACCGTCCAGCTTACCCCAGTGCACCTTTGCACGGGCAAGGGCCCGACGGGCACCTTCGATGCAGACGGAGCGCTTGATGACCTCGAGCCTTGGACAGGCCTCCACCAGCCGCCGCACCAGCCCGAAGTAGCTCCCAGGCAGGGCTTCTCCGGGCCACAGCCGAACTATGAAGCCCTTCATGGCCTGTTCGGCCGCCTTGTGGAGCTCGACCAGCTGTTTCAGCTGGTCGCTCAAGGGCACAGGGTGTCCGGCCTCAGCATACTGAGACCAGAACACCTTCTCCGTCGAGCTGCCCTCTTCAGCTCAGTAGAATGCGGCGGCCTCGGATACGCTGCGGGGAAGATCTGCGAATGCCCCTGGAGAACTCCGGATTCGGGTAAGTAACAAGTAGTTTACTTTTATATTTCTGCTTTGCATAAAGAATGCCTTACCCGCTGCTATCTTCCTAATCTCCTCCAACTCTTGGAGGGCCTTTTGGGCTTCGGCCTTGGCAGACTTGGCAGTCTCAAGGGCCGCCGCGAGCTCGGACGCTTGGGTCTTTGACTCAAGCTCCAAACTCTCATGTTTTTTCATGAGAGCCTGAAGCTCTTGCTGCACTTCACCGACCTGAGCCCCAAGTTTCTCTCGCTCGGTGCGCTCCGCGGCCGTTTTCTTTTCGGCCTCGGTCAGCGCCTGCTTGAGGGTCGCCACCTCAGTCGTGGCCCCTATAATAAGCAGTGCAATCCTGTTATTTTTTGAAATCACGCCTCTCTATAGGCACTTTTTCTGTAAGGTATTTCCTACCTTCTTTTTCCTCGAGCTGCCGCTTGGCAAGGTCGAGCTCTTGCTCGGTCCGCTTGAGGTCCTGTTTCAGGACACCCACCTCCGCAATCAGTGCGGCGGTGGATAGCAGCGAAGCCTGCACACGCATATTGATTCTTTATTGTTAGACTCCTGCGAAATTTACTAGATGCTCTATTCGGCTTTTCTTTCCGAACGCCAAATAGAGCATCAGGGGCTACTGTCTATGCAGTTATATTTTTACATATTTTTACTTACCTCGAAGCCCGTTAGGAGGCTAGCTCAAGCTTCACTCAGTCCGCTCTTGGCGGACTGAACCTTCTGGATCACCGTACTCATAATAGTACGGTGCTCCTCGTCGATGGAGGCGCCATCAAGCACCTCGAGCAGATTGTCCGGCACCTCCAGTTGGACGGAGGCCGCCGGCTCAGAAGGCTTGCTCCTCTTAGAAGGAGTTCGCTTACCGCGGTCCGGAACTGTTGAAGATTCCGGCGCGGTGTCCGGCACAAAGCCAGACTTGGAGCCCTGGGGGGTCTTGTCCCCTTTACTCCTGGGGTCCGGGAGGTCGCCCTGCGGCTCCTCCAGGACCACCTCCTCCTGCCCCGGAGCTCGTTGTGACGCCACTTCAGCGTCGTCCGCAGTGCGGGGGGAGACAGCGGGCGGAACTGAGTTCACGTCCAATGAATCCAGGGAGCCGCTAGACGACTCGTTGAGTTCGGCCCGGGGCGGGCTGCATAATTATGTTCGACATTAGGGAAAGCTGTGCAACAAAGGAACATCATGAGTTATTCTGATATCCGAACTTACGATTTCGCCGGACGCTTGGCCCTGTTTGGCCACTCCTCTTTTCCCTCTTCGGCGTTGGGGGCGTAGTCCGGCGGAGGGGTCTTCCTTTTCCTAGACCCCTTGGCCTCCCCCGTTGGGGCGACCTTCCTCTTCTCTCCTCCCCCCGCTGGGGGGGAGAGGTTTCTTCTTCCTCCTCCTCGTCTTCATGGGGGGAGTGCGTCTCGGACTTGTCAGATGACGAGTCCGACACCACCATATGCCGGGAACTCTTTTGAGTCCCCGTGGCCTTCTTCTTCTTGGCCTTCTTCTCCGGCACCACATAAGGTGCCGGAACCAGCAGCTTCGCTAGTAGAGCAGGGGCTGGGTCTTCGGGCAAGGGAGCCGGACAGTTAATCGATCCGGACTTCGCCCGCCAAGCCTGTCAAAGGTAAGGGAGCTTAGATCCCACATAGAGTCAAACTATGAAAAAACTTAACATCCTGTAAAAGGTGAAAATAGCTTACCTCTCTAGCGTGACGCTGCGAGCTGTATCCGCGGTCCTCGGAAGAGGATGTGGGAGCCTCGGCGCCTTTGGTTAGCACCTTCCAGACATCTTCATATGTCGTGTCGAAGAGCCTGTTAAGGGTTTGGTGCTGCGCCGGGTTGAACTCCCACAGATTAAAGCCCCGTTGTTGACACGGGAGGATCCGGCGGACGAGCATAACCTGGACTACATTGACGAGCTTGATCGGCTTGCTCACCAGGGATTGGATGCATGTCTGCAGTCCGGTCACCTCTTTTTCGTCGCCCCACGACAGGCCCGTCTCTTTCCAGGACATAAGCCGCGTGGGGGGTCCAAATCGGAACTCGGGGGTTGCGATCCATTTCGGATCGCGCGGCTCGGTGATGTAAAACCACCACGATTGCCACCCCTTCAGGGTCTCCACGAAGGAGCCCTCGAGCCATAGGACGTTGGCCATCTTGCCCGCCATGGCGCCTCCGCATTCCGCCTGGCTGCCGCGCACCACCTTGGGCTTGACGTTGAAGGTCTTGAGCCAGATGCCGAAATGGGGGCGGATGCGGAGGAAGGCATCGCACACGACGATAAACGCCGAGATGTTGAGGACGAAGTTCGGGGCCAGATCGTGGAAATCCAGGCCATAGTAAAACATGAGCCCCCGGACAAATGGGTGGAGTGGAAAACCCAGTCCGCGGAGGAAGTGGGGAAGGAATACTACCCTCTCATGGGGCCTTGGGGTGGGGAGATGCTGCCCCTCCTCGGGAAGCCGGTGCGCGATGTCTTTGGACAAGTATCCGGCCTTCCTTAGCTTTTTGACATGGCCCTCCATGACGGAGGAGACCATCCACTTGCCTCCCGCTCCGGACATTGCTGGAGAAGGTTGAGGTGGGAAGTGCGGGCTTGGGCGCTGGAGCTCGAGTGCACAGGAGATGGATAGGCAAAAGAGGAAGAAGGCGAAGGTAAAAGGGTGGATCCTTATCCCCTTATATGGGCGGATGCGGTTGTGCGTCCCCACCAGCCTAGTAAAACTCGCTTGCCTCCCAAGCGCCGTGATAAATGGCGCGGTTGGGTTACCCACGTCTGTATTGATGAGAAT
This sequence comes from Triticum urartu, assembly GCF_003073215.2. NCBI lineage: Eukaryota > Viridiplantae > Streptophyta > Magnoliopsida > Poales > Poaceae > Triticum > Triticum urartu. The sequence goes on along the minus strand of NC_053028.1, from coordinate 530,056,287 downwards.
CCCGTAAAGGGGGTACACGATCTCTGCTTTGACAAGACGTGCCAAGGAAACCGCCTCGCAAAACATGCTGAGGTGGAAAAGTAAAAACGATTCGAGTAAAGGACTTGGCCGTAGTGTGATGACGCACTGCGGAATACGTCGGCAGATTTGGTTTGTGTCAATATTATTCTCTCTATGGCAATATGTGGAAACTTATTTTGCAGAGCCGGACACTACTCTTGGTGTTTACAATCTTCTACGAAGGACATGGAGGAGGAACCCGCCTTGCAATGCCGAAGACAATTTGCGCGCCGGACTCGTCGTCATTGAAGCCTGGTTCCGGGGCTACTGAGGGAGTCCTGGATTAGGGGGTGTTCGGGTAGCCGGACTATACCTTCAGCCGGACTCCTGGACTATGAAGATACAAGATTGAAGACTTCGTCCCGTGTCCGGATGGGACTTTCCTTGG